>NW_013564278.1:5000-55855 GCF_000499605.1 Eimeria maxima | reverse complement strand
TATATATATATATATATATATATATATATATATATTTAGACAAACGATAAAATACACTTTACCGACCTTTCTTGTGTTCAGCACCAAGCGGAAATACGCAAAGGCCATATATTGATAAGCCGAAAACAGCAACTCGTTGATCAACTGAACAGGTGGGTCTTGATTGCCCGTTAACACAGAGCCCTTAAAATAACTGCAATCATACTGATAGTTGTACCACTTCACTAATTTTCTGTCGTTGTACGAACAATAATATTATTCGTGCTGTGTTGCTCTATAGTGCAACATGTGTTGCAGTTTCGTGTATTTGCAAACTCTGACTAGAGGTCCATTGCTAGTGCTGGCTAAAGTGAGACTGCTCCTTTTGCTGTTTCCCCTCCCTTGTTTTTACTCTGCTGTTATTAATTACGCCTAAGTAGTATTGTAATTGCCCGTGCCTCCAGTGTTGGTTGCTGCCGCACTCGATTGGTAAAGCGGAAGCAAAGGATTAAAATAAAAGGAAAAATAAAACGACAAGCGCTTGAATGCTTTTACCTGCTCTTTTTAGCATTTATTGCTCTGCTGAGCCACCTACAAAATATGAGCAAAACTTTTCCTTACCCCACCGCTTTCCCGTTTTTGCTTGTTAGTTGGCACGATAAGGCCCATATAGGTGTTCTTGGTGCATACGTTATGCAATTATATAGTTATTGGATTATAAAAGTCGACGTAGACAAAAAACTGAGAAGTGCAACAACAGCGCCTTTGTTTCCTTTCAGAGAATACGACGCAAAGAGAAGTGCTCACGGAGAAGAACCCTCGGGGGTTTTGGATCAGACCATCCGTTCTTTGAGGTTTGTTTACGCATTTGAATTAACGAGTGAATTCACTCCTTAAATATAGCAATATTGCTCGTGACCATGAAAATCTGATTAGAAAACGTCCTCATACCATACCATGACTGTCAATCCTTGGTTGTTTATGCGTTTCGAATTCGGTGCATTTGTCCCTAAGATTTGTTTTGTTTTCTTCAGGACTCAAATAAGCCAAAATAGCCAAAATATAACGGAACTGCAACAAGCCTGGATAAAGAAACAAACAGAGCTAATCAGCTTGCAGGCGAAAGTTGGGGAAAAACAGGAGGAGGTGAGTTACGGAAGAAGGCGAACTGGAACCAAAATATCGCTTAAATGCAGTACATCCGTCTGTGCGTTCTATGGAAAAGCTTATGTATGCATATGTGTATGTAGAAACATAGGTATGGATATACATTTACACCTATATAAGTATGTATATGTAGGCGAATAGTTCTGCATATATCACTAGCGCCTCATTAGAGGTTGTAAGCGTTTTAAGCTATAGAAGAGAAAATCCATGACGAAGCATTAATCGGGTGTTTGTTGCAGATTGCAGCAAAGAAGGACGAAATGCTGATAAGAAAGCAGCACAGCCACCGCATCAACGCGGAGGTGGAGGCGACAAAGAAAGAGATAAAAAGTTTAAATTCTGAGCTCAAAGATATGGATCACCTTGTCGACAGGATGGGCAGACAGTTGGCGGCCTTCAAACAACAGCAAGTACAGTTCGAAAGCCAAGCCAAAGCCATTCAAGAGGAAGCGCAGATGCAAATCGCACAAAAAGAACAAGAAAAACAAAACCTACTCAACAATGTTCAGGTCAGGATTTAGGGTTTATGGGTTATGGCAAAGTGCCAGCCACAAACCTTCAACGATATATCCGTCTTGCTTCTCCTCAGAAGCGACAGTCTGAAGGGCTTGGAATTTAAAGCTTGGACTTTAGGGCTTAGGATGTAGGGCTTTCAACTCGCTCTTGAGGGTTGAGGGTTGACGGTTTTAGGGTTTTGGGTGTAGGGTTTATGACATGGGGCGTAGGGTTTAGGGTTTAGGCCATAGGGTTTAGGTTGGGCATATCAGGAGGCAGAGAAGGAGCGTGATGGAAGTTTAGAGGAGTTGCTGGATTTGGAGCGCCAAGTAACCCTCTGGGAGAGAAAAATAAAGCTCGAAAAAGAAATTCAAGATGCGATTGACCCCAACATAGGACAGGTAAAGGAAGCAAATCACAAGGAATGGTGAACAAATGCATCACAAATACAAGAAACAAACACACAAAGGAGCTAGACAACAGCTTTCCTTCAAAAAGAAAAAGGTGCACAATACAGCAACGACAAAAATGGAAAGGCAACCATGAAGCAAACAGCCAGCTTGGAACACAGGAGCCTCAACCGACAGATCAGAACCAACACCCTAAAACCTAGACACTCAGCTCTAAGCTCCGAAAACAGTAAGAAGAGAAACTAAAAAGCAAAGCATATGAAAACGCAGATAGGAGAGCTGGTAGCATGAAAGGAACGAGAACCTGAGACTGTAAGACTGATGGATGGACACATTCACATATAAACGAGGAAAGAAGAAAAAGCACAAAAACAAGAAGACAACACGAATAATAATAATAACGATATTTACAATACTACTACTCCGACAGCCACAGCTGCAGCGCTGCAAGCCTGTTACTTTTATGCCACTTCAGCTGGGGCTGTTGGCGTTGCTGTAGTCGCCGCGGTCTGGGTTCGCGTTGTCCCCACCTCTGTCGTTGTTGTCACTGATGCTGCTGCTGCCGCTGGTGTTGCTGGCATTCGTGCATGCAGGCAGAGTTAGCAGCAATGAGGAAGGAAATTCACCGCATGGAGTTGCGTGAGATTCAGCTGAAAAAGACACAGCAACATCTCCTTAAAGAATTAAAGCAGGTGCTGTTCAGTGAACCTCCTGCAGCAGCAGCAACAACACTCTGCTGCAGCATTAGCAGAAGCAACTAAAACGGGGAGGGCAGAAGCAGCATCACCACAATAAACACCAAGGTAGAAGTAGCAGTGCTATGAACAGTGCAACCGGCAGCAATGGAACAGTATGAGCAAGAGCGGCAGCAGGCACAGCAACACGAGCTACAATTGCTTTTGGTTCTGTTTGCGGCAGCCGTCTCAATTCAAGGTGCAGTTGCTTCCTTGGAACTGACGCTCAACTACTGTTCAGTGGCTTCGGATGCTGCTGCTGATACTGCTGGTACAGGTTCTTTCGAAGCGAGATTTGATTCACATGCGGCATGCACCGAAGACTGGGACAGCGCAGGAGACCCACAAGAAGGTTGTTTTGCAGCGACAGATAACTGCTCTAGATAGCAAGCTTCGCGAAACAGAAGGTAATTCAGTTTTCAGTTTTCTTTCTCCCTAGGAAGAAGAGGTTCAATTACTGTTGGATGTTACCTCCCTAAAGATAAAGACAAGGCAATTTTCCTTTTATATTTCAAATTCTTCTTTTGTATTGCATGTCTCCCTATTACCTGTTTCCTCATCCCTTCGTATTTGTTGTAGAAAAGGAATTTAAATGCTGCGCGTTGTTCTCTGCCACTTGTTTTTCGGCATTTAGTCTATGCTTTGCTTTCTGCGTTGGGTTTATGCCTTACTTGCCATTGTGCCTGTTCTCCGGTTATTTGCTTATCGGCATATTTTGGAGTTACTCTGTTGTTGGTTCCACTTCACTTTCTTGATTCCACAATAATCCTTTTCTTTTGCTGCTCTGATTGCTATTCAATTTGCGCTGAACTCCGAGCAGAAAAAGCAAACAAAACGGAAAACGAATTGGAGGAGTCCACAAAAGCCTTCACGGAGGTATGCGTCCAAGCTCTAAGCTCTGAACCATAAGAACTAAATCTTTAACCCTAAACCCTCAAGAAAACGTGGCTACGGAAACAAGCTAAAGCTAGTGTACACTAGGTCATATTTAAGGCGACAGTTAACAAATGTGTATAATTGTAAAAATCAGTCACACCCGAGTTCTTTGGTGTGCATCTGGTTGTTTGTCCCTTTAAATATATTGTAGTTAGTGCGAAATACCTGATGAAATTGCCAAATTGCTGTACCTTCTTCATTTGTCTTCCTAATTGCATTTTCTGTCCTCAGGTGGAGTCTGCTGTATCAACTTTAAAGAGCGACATAAGCGAAAAAGAAGACCAAATTAAGAAAACGGAAAAGAAACTTGAAAAAGACAAAGGCAAACAACGACGAACTAACAAGCATACAAAATACACAAGAAGAACACACACACCTTTGCTAGTGCTTTCTTCTTTGTTTGTTTAATTTGCTTCCAATATTGATGCACGTGTAGTATGTCATCCCCCTTTGTTTAAAATGCTTGCTATTGAAATGTCCTACTCTTTTTTGTTAGTTTGTCCTGAGACTTGAGCCCAACACAATATATCTATTCTTGTCTACGGTCCTCCCTAGGATCTCAACCCTAAACCCTAAAGCCAAACGGATTACACATGCAGCATGCGCATACCCATACGGCTGTTCACCTGTATCCAATGCCTCTGCACACCTTGTCACCTTCTGCTTTCGCGTTTGTTGGCTCCCCAGTGCGCCTAGCATTTGAGAAAGCCTGTCTTGTTCATCTGCAACGGCTTACAAAAGACTTGGAGTCGATAACGGATGAAGACCTCAAGATTCCCCTCAAGGTATGTAGATTTGTTTCTTGTTTACTTGTTAATTTTTTTGTTTGCTTGACACCTCTATAATTTGCTTTCTCCTTTTTTTGTCTGTTTGCCTATTTGTTTCTTGCACATTTGTTTATTTGTTTATCGCCGTAGCATCATTTGCTCCAACGTGTATTTTTCTTGATCCGACTCATTTGTTAAGTCCTGGAAAAACCTAAACCGGAATCCATACAGGCAAATATAGTAATATGATTTGCTGGCACACTTCCTTGTCATTCACGCTAAACTATACGCATCGAAAATTGCACCCTAACCAGTAACTGCTACATTGTACACCATCGTTCTGCTTGGTATACGATTTAAGTATGGGCTAAAGAAACCATTTGAATTGAAACCACTAACAAAACGATTTTCTTTCTTTCGCGTTTCGCTTCGCCAGTGTATGGGTGCAGAAGTGAAGGAACGCTTCCTCTGGTTCCCTGGAAAATCTCAACTTGCTTTTGAGTTTTAATCAAAATATCAAATTTTATTGTTAAATTTGTCCTTTGTCTCTCGCTTACTGCTGCTTCACAGCCTTCAGCGCAGCTGGCCCTGCACAAAGTGCAAAACGAAGCTGCAAACGTCGCTGCAGCCATCGGGGAGGTGGAACAAGTAATCCTCAAACACCAAACCCTAGAAAAGCATTGCACCTGAATTATAATTCCCAAATCTGAGCCCTAGACAACAGATCTGAACTCTAGCAGAGGCAGTATATATGTTATACATGTATACGTAGCGGGGCCGATGGAAAAAGGATTTACGAGGCGTCAGATTTCGCTGCAGAATTAGTTCATTTGCTCCTCTGCGCTGCATGCATGCTTGCACAGGAAGCCCCGGCTCTGCAGGAGGTGTTGGAGTTGTTTAAGAAGTGGGCGGTGCATTTAGTCAGCGCAAACGACACATACAAACTGCAGCCTGAAGCTCTTCGATTTTCCGATTAAATAGCAACAGCGGCAGTTCCAGCTGCTGCTGTTGCTGTTGCTTCTGCTACTGCTGCCTTTCTGGCAGAGATGTTGCAGTACTGCAGCAGTTCGCCAGAGCTTGCAAATATAATTGTTTGGGGGAGAACCAACAGTTAAAGAAAATAGGAGATTAAAATATGCAACCATACAAATGCAAGAACCCCAGAACCCTAATCCACCAGGCCTAAGCCATAAACTCTGTGTATACAAACCCATAAGAGAGATAGAAGACACTAGAGGGAATAAAAGTTGAAGCAGTGAGTATCAGAAGAAGGAAACAATGCCCACGTTGACGGCAGTATATATACTTTTAACCTGAATGAATTTCCACTCTCTCCACAGTGATAATCGCAGACTAAGAAGAAGGAAGCCTACATATTGTAATGGCGCCCTACAAGCATATTTCCCGCAGTCAGCCTAAACCATAAACCCTAGAGCCTATATAAGGGCTCAAGCCTACAACTTACGGCAACGGAAGTGGGGGATAAACCTAAACAGTAAACCCCTAATAAAAACAACAAACAGACTGCCCAACGCAGTGAACCTTAAGCCCTACACCCTGAACACTAAACCATCGTAGTGTTTCAGGTGTCACCGATTGGCCACTGTGTGTGTCTTCGGTTCACTGAACCAGCCGGCAGCTGCCGAAGATACCAAAAACCTCGTTTATAAATGCCTGAGTTTGTTATTGTTCTATAAAATAATGATAAAACCAATTAAGTCAACTTAACCCAACGCTTTCTTCATCTGTTGCTGCGACTCACCGCCGACAGAGCAACCTAAGCAACAGCAACGACGAGGGCCCCACGGCAGGGTGAAGCCCCATTCCAATGCCTGTACATTAAAAGAAAAGTGTTTTTGCGACTTCTTCAGCTGATTTCAACTCAATAGAAGCAGCAAATACTCAGCTTACCGCTGCAGCTGCAGACGGAGGGGCGGCAGCGGTTGCAGCAAGAACAGGAACACCAGTGGCACGAGGAGTACGGAAAGCAGCAGCAACGGCACCACGAGCAGCTCTGGCAGCAGCAGCATCAGCTGCAGCCGCAGGAAGTTTCGAGCTTGGACTGGGCTCACACGCATAGGATGCGTTGGGGCCCCCCCCTGCGTTGGGGCCCCCGGACTTGACA
Source organism: Eimeria maxima (assembly GCF_000499605.1). NCBI lineage: Eukaryota > Apicomplexa > Conoidasida > Eucoccidiorida > Eimeriidae > Eimeria > Eimeria maxima. Next base: position 49,242 of record NW_013564278.1, on the reverse strand, counting down.
GACGACGGGCCCAAGATTCCGCTACAATACCTGAGGATCCCCAAGGGGCCCGCTGGGCCCCCCGGCTGCTGCTTCTGCAGGGATGAAGGGCCCCCTCCAGCGGGCCCTTACAGGCCTTTCAGCAGCTCGCAGCGTCGCCGATTATCGCAGAGAAACGCAGCAGGTCCTCGATGCGTTGGACAGCAGCAGCAGCGGGAGCGCCGGGGATGGGGTGTACAGCGTGTCACTTCTGGTTTCTGTGCAGCAAGTTGCTGCTGCCGCTGCGCTGCAGCAGTTGCTGCGGTGCTTGCCTTCAATGCAGCAACAGCAGCGGAAGAGTCCCGTAGGCCTCTCTGCACGCGACAGTTTGCTGCTGCTGTCTGTCATAAGCAGAGCAGACAGCTGCCTTGGGGTTCTGCTGCAAACTGGCGTTGCTGATGAAGAAGACATTAACGATGCAGCAAAGCATTTAGAAGGAGCGGTAGAAGCTGTGCTCCTGCTGCTGCAGCATGTTAGCAACAACAGCAGGACACGCCTGCTGCTCGACCAGCAACAGAACCAGCAGCAGTGCACAGCAACCAAAGGGATTCAAGCTGCAGCAGCAGTAGCAGAATGGGAAAAGAGCTGCAGCAGAGTGTTGCAGCTGCTGCTACATCATTCTAAACTTGTTGACAGGCTCCCACAGACAAGAAAAGGCAGGTCTTGCTGATGCTGCTGCTACTTCGACTGCCAAATTTCTGCTGCCGCTGCAGCTTCTGCTGGATTTGATGCTGTAACCGCTACGCAAGCAGCTGCCACTGCTGCTACAACATCAGGTTGCTGCTGTTATTGCCGCTGCTGCTGAAGTTGGTACTGCGGTCATTGCTGCCGATATCTTCGCAATTGCTCCTTCCGTAGCTGCTGCTGTTGCTGCTGTTGCGTATGCTGGTGGTGTTGGCGCCCCCACTGGTACTGACGATGCGTTTGCTGCCGTTCTTATTGCTGCCTTGTATGCGCTCCTGCCGACCTCTGATGCCTTTATTATTGCAGCACGTGCTGTTACTGCTGATGCTGCTGCTGCTGATGCTGCTGGTATTCTTGTTGCTGTTGTTGCCGCAGATGTTTTGTGGCAAATGCTGGTGGGGTTGGAGTTGGGAACGCCGGAGAAGAGCGCAGCGATTGCTGCTACCTTGTGTCAGTTGCCATCGTTTAAGGTTGCGGTGTCTCGGCACCTAAAAGGAACAATGCTGCAGCTGCTGCTGCGGCTGCGTTGCTGCTGTTGCCATGACGAGATCCCTAAAGGCAGCAGATTACTGCTGATGGAGAGGCTCCTGCTGCTGCTGTCGCGCTTGGTTTTGAAGTTTCCCCTTGCATTCCGCACCCAACTCTTTCTGGTTTACGTGCCGCAGCAGCAGCAGCCGCAGCAGCCCCAGCAGCCGCCACCGCAGGAACAACGGCAGGGGGAAGGTGGGAGTGCGCAGCAGAATTTACCGTCGCGGGAAACACAAAGTTTAACTCTGAAGTGGCTCCAAACACAAGCACATCAGGCACAGCAGCAACAGCAGCAACAGCAGCAGCAGCTGCAACAACAGCAACAGCAGCAACACCAGCAGCAAGAGGAGGCTGGGGGCCTTTGGCTCCAGCCAGTAATAGATGCTGCCTTCCCAAAGGTCAGCAGCAACAGCCGGCAGACGCAACAGCAGCCGCTGCAGCAGCAGATAGCTGACGGAGCACCCCTAGCAGCGGCAGCGGCAGAGGCAGCGGCTGCAGCGGAAGCAACAGCAGTAGCAGAATGGGAGCCTCTAGTGCTGGGGGTGCTGCAGGACCTCTACAGGCCTGACGTACTGCGGCAGCTAAGCGCTGAAGGAAGAGAGAGTTTGCTGTTGCTGCTGCGGCTGCTGCTGAAATGCCTTAGGGGTCCCTCGCTTTTCGCTCCCGCTGCAGCAAGACGGCTCAGTGTGTCCTCCACAGCAGCAGAACCTGCTGCTGATGCTGCTCCACACCTGCTGCCGCTGCTGTTCTGGATTTGCTGCTGTTTCTTGTTATGGGTTTGCAGCTGCTGCTGCTCAAAGTCTGCTGTGGCTGCTGTTCTGGATGTTCTGCTGCTGCCGCTCTGAATCTGATGTCGCTGTTGCTGCTGCTGCTCTGAATCCGATGGTGTTGTTGCTGCTGCTGGTCTGAATCTGTGGTGGTGGTGCTGCTGCAGGGCCATTTCGGGACTTGCTGCGTAGTTTGATAACAGCAACTCCCCGTCTTGTCGCTCATGAAGCAGAATCAGCTAAAGTTCCTCAGGAGCAATTTTGCTACTTCGGCGGCCGCCTGGCTGTCTCTGCTGCTGCAGCTGTGTCTCCTTCTTTGTCTTCTTGGGGACAGCACGGAGAAGCTCCCTTCTTGTAAGCCGTAAACCCCAAGCCCTGGGTAGCCTACTGAACACGTTCACATATAACGCAGAGGGATTACGGTATAGGGTTTAGGGTTTGGGGTTGGTGCTGCAGGTTGCTGACGCGGGGACGCTGGCTGCAACGCATAGCGCAGGCTGACTTGGTGGTGGAGGCGATGTGGGAAGGAATGTTTCTCGATCCTCCTCTGCTGCAGCAGCCCCAGCAGCAACAGCAGCAGCAGCAAGAGCAGCAGGGGCGACAGCAACAACGGCATCTTTGCGTAGGCTGCCGTGCGTATGTTAGCAAGAACACAAGCCATCAATCGGCAGACTGCACAAGCAGCAGCAGCAGCAGTTCGAAGCAGCACGGTCAGCCTCTCGGGTGTTCGGTAAAGGACACTTTTCTTTGCCCCCCCCAAGCGGCTAACAGATGCAGCTGCGTCGACCCAGCAGTACCAACAGCAGCAGCAACCGCAGCAACCGCAGCTACGGCAGCAGCGGAAGCAGCAGAAACGGGAGAAAGAGCAGCAACAACAGGCCCTCCTCCAAGGGGTTTGCTGTTGCAGAGTGGGGCTGCTATAGGGTGTTTTGTGCTGCACAAAATTCAACAGGGACTGGAGCAGTCCACACCATCCAACTACGGCTTTTGGTTAGTTGTTGCTGCTGGTGCTGTCGCTTCTGCGGTTGCTGTTGCTGTTGCTCATGCTGCCACATCTACTGGGCTTGCCTTTCCTTTTGCACTTGGTGCCGCCTTTGGTGCTGCTGCGGCCTTTGCTTGTGCTTTTGCTCCTGAGGCACGTGCTACTGCTGCTGCTCTCGCTTCTTTTGCTGCAGTGCTTTATCTACGGGTGTCGCTGTAGCTGTTGGTGCAACTATTGCTGCTACCGTTGCTTTTGCTGTTTGGGCTTTTGCTGCTCTGGTTGCCGCCGTTGCTGCAGCATCAGATGCTTTGGCTGCATTTGTTCCAAATGCAATTACTGCACTTGTTGTTTGTGTCGCTGTTGCTGCTGCTGCTGACGGCTGCAGCTGTCCCAGCCGCTGCAGTTGCTGGATGGTGCTGATGCTGTAGGTAGAAGCTGCAGTCCGCTGTTGTGGCTAACTGAGGTGCTGCTGCGGGTGCAGGTGTTTGGTTGTGGTCCGGCTTTGTGAAATGTATGGATGGGCGCTATCGCGGGAGACCCGGCAGCAACTGTTTGCTGCTGCTGCAACAGCACTTACCGCAGTCATTAGGGAAGAGACAGCTAAAGGTGGAGGAGGAGGAGCAGCAACAGCAGCAGCAGCTGCTGCAGCTGCAGACCCCACAGCCTCCCTCACCAGGCAGGCAGGCCTCATGCAGGTCTTGACAGCTCTGCTGCAGATACCCGTACACGGCATGCTGCAGCAACAACAGCAACAGCAACAAAAACATAAAGAGTGGCGGCATCCGCCCATACTAGCTTCCTCTGAAATCGGAAACTTTGCTAAGATCAACAGCAGCGCTGGTTGGGAGGAGGCCCTGTATGAGGAGGAGACCTCACAGAGCTGCTGCGCGTTTGGCTTGTCGCTTCTCTCCAGTCAGCTGTTATCTTGCAGCCCAGCTGTATCCTGTCTCAGGTACCTGCTGCGGCTGGGGCTGCATCTGCTGCTGCCGTTGCTGCTGCATCTGCTGTCGCTTTTGGTATATTGCTGCTGCTGGAGTTTTGCTGCTGCTGTGGTTAATGCTGTTGTTAGAAAGCTGCTGACGCGCCTGCTGCTGCTGATGCTGCTGATTCTCCTCCTCCTCGTGGCTGTAACAGGTGTCTTGTACTTTTGCTGTGCTGCTGCAGCTGTAGCAGAGAAACGTTGCATCTCTATGCTGCCCTTCGAGACGAGGGCACCATCGGAAACCAAGATTTGCTTCTACTTCTCCTCGAACATGCAGATCGATTCGTTGCAGCGGTGCAGCAGCAGCAGCAGCAGTTGCTGCAGACGGCACGCTTTATGCTGCTTCCTGCGTCTCTCTTGGTTCCTTCCTACCTGCTGCTGTTGCAGCAGCTGATGCTGCTGCTGCCTCTCAAGGCAACCTGCAGAGGCGTGCAGCTGCTGTTTGAGCCGCCCTTCTTGGGGCGCTCGTTGCCGCTGCTGCCAACAGGAGCAGGAGCAGCAGCAGTCGGAGGGGGAAAGGCAGGCGCAGCTCGAATCTTGGATCCGACCTGTTGGCTGCTGGAGCTGTTTGGGGCTGCTTTGCTGCTGCACAAGGAGGTCATTCCTGCTGCTGCAGTTGAGGACTTGTTTGCTTCCCTTTTTGCTGCTGCAAGAGTGTCCTGGAGCAGACACAGGAGCGCAGCAACTGCTGCAACACGACTAGCGCGCCGCAGACCCAGCATGCAGAGACAGCATCACGGTGCCTCCTGGCTGCCTGCTGCTGCAGTCCTGCTGTTGCAGTTGCTACGCTGCTACGCTGGAGAAACGTCGCAGGACTACAGGGGGCCTCTGCTGCAGCAAAGCAGTCAGCAGCAGTGTCGCCTCCGCGTATGGGAGGCAGCAACAGCAACAGCTGCAAGAGGAGCAGACGGTGCAGCAAGAGGTACTATCAAGCCAGTGCAGGTTTCTCTTGACTCTAGGTGTCTCTGTGAAGGTCCTTTAAATGCATGTCTTGCTGCAGCAGCTCCTGCTGTACGGGGCCCCCGTTCGCTTGCTGCTGCAGTGCTCCTGCTGTCGTCTAGCTGCGCAGACCCTGCACCAGCAGCAATAGCAGCAGCACCAGCAGCGCAGCAGCTGTGGTTTACAGGAGACGAGGAGACAGCGAAGAACCTTGAGTCCCTTATTAGTGCGGAAGGACAGGAAGAAACCACGTTGGTTCAGGAGCTGCAGATACACCTCATTGAGTCCTTGTTGTTGTTTAAGCCGCTGCTCCCCTCGTCTCTTCCTGCTGCGCCCTTCCTTTGTGAACCTCCCCTGCTGCGAGTTGGTGGTGGTGCTGCTGCTGCGCAGCCTGCGAATGCAGCAGCAGCATCAACATCGGAGCTGCCGCCACTGCAGTTGCACCCGCTCACCTGCGGGACGGCCTCTCTGGGTGCTCTGCAGCAAAGCCCTGTTTTGCTGCAGTATATATACAGCTCCCACTATGACAGCAGCGTACAGCTTATCACAGCTCTTGTTGCTGCAGGCGATGCTGTTCTTGCAGCAGCAGCTGTTGGCTCTTTTGCAGCAACAGCATCCTCACCACCCGGCACACCCTTCCCATATAAACCGACGAGCACACTTAGCAGCAGCAGCAGATGCGGATATCTGCGGTGGATGTATGAGGCGTGCTGCTTCCTGACGAACCTCAAGTTTGCTGCTGCTGCCCTACCCCTGCATGCATGGGTCACTCCGTCTCACTGGGGTGTATCAGCAGCACCGACAGAAGTGTGGGGCCCCACAGGGCCCTGTTCCCTTGGATGTGCTTCTTGGCTAGCCGTTTTCTGCCTGCTGAGAGCAGCAACGAAGGCGGTACAGCAGGAGCAGCAGCAGCAGCACGAGGATCTGCAGTTTCCCCAAGAACGATGCAAAGCCTCACCAGCAGCAGCTGCACCAGCAACAGCTGCTGCCTCAGCAGCGTCTGCGACAGCAGCTGCAACCGACGACTGGTGCTGCAGCAACGAACAGGCGGGAGAGCAGCAAGAAGTATTCTGGCTGCTGCTGCTTGACACATTGCACTTGCTGCAACGCAATGGCTGGCCATGCCCTCCTTGCTGCAGTAGAGCCTACGGCAGCTGCAGCAGCAGCTGTCCCCTTGAAACTTTTCTATTGCTGCTGAAACACGGAGGCAGCAGCAGCGGCGATAAGGATTGGCAGGAACTAGCGGAGAGCTTCGCTGGGGAATCACCTGCAACTGCAGCAGCAGCCGCAGCAGGTGGAACTGTAGCAAGCCCAGAGGCAGATCTGTCTCCTTCTTTGATCATCCTATCAGAGCAGCAGCTCAAGCTGATGCTGCTGCCGTTGCTGCGCCTCCTTGTTGGACGAAGACGCCTATCTCTTCCCCTCATTCTACCAGCAGGTCTCCACCACCACCAGCAGCGGCAACAGCAGCGGCAGCAGCAGCAGCAGCGGAGTGCCTTTGAGAGTATGGATGCCGGAAATCTCTGGGCATTTGTGGGCGACAGCTATACGAGCAGCAGCACGCTTGAATCAGGTGCAGCAGCAAGACTTGTGCAGCAGCAGCAACAGCGTATCTCGCCTGACTATGGGACTCCTGGCGCTGCTATAGCAGACGCTGCTGCTACTGGAGCAGCAGCTGCTGCTGCTCTATCGTTTTTGCCGTCTCAGTACTTAGTGCTGCGGTGGCTGCTGCAGTCTGTCGTCATCTTCTCCTTTGCACCGGCTGGGAGCAGTGTTGATGCGCTGCAGCAGCAGCAGGGACGGGATAGGGCGCAGCAAGGCCTGAATGGCACAGTGGCTGTGTTGGCGCTGCTGCATGATTTTGCAGTCGGCGGCAGCAACAGAAACAGCAGGAACAGAAGCAGCAGCAGCAGCAACAGTAGCAGTTTGATCGAGCAGCACGTGTACCAGCTGCTGCCTCTCTGCGACGGGAAGCAGACTCACCGTTTGCTGCCAATGGCTCTGTGCCTCTCCTTCCTGCAGCAGCGCGAAGCAAGCTGCTCAACTTCAACAGCAAACAACATGCCTCGTCTGCTGCAGGTTCTGGCTGCAGCTTCTTTGCTGCTCGCCTCAGATTGTCTCCTCGCCCTGCTACAGCCAGTCAGCCCATACACCCTAAACCGTAAACGATATTCTTTTGAACAGCTTGACTCTACCCGACCGTTGGTTTACCAGTTGCTGGATAGAGCCCTGACGCTGCAACTTCCTTGTTGCTGCTGTTTGCTCTGCTGATGCTGTTGCGTTTGTTGCTGCTGCTCCCTGCGTGCGTGTAGGTGGTTCTGTCCTGGTTTGTTTGTCTCTGTGCTTGTATTCTTTCTTGTTACCCCGCTTCTGCTGCTGCTGTTGCTGCTGCTCTGCTGCGCGTGCTTCGGTGTCTACGCCTACAACTTGCTGCTTCCTGCTTCTCCTGGGGGCCTCCAGCAGAAGCAGCTGAGCTCTCACTACACCTCGTTACTGCTGCCCTCTTGCCGTTTTCTCCTCAAGGTCCGCCGCTGCAGAAGCAGCAGCAGCAGAGACAGCAAACGCAGCAGCAGGGGCACAAACACATGCAGCTGCAGGGGCAAAACCTGTGCCTCCCTCTCACACAGTTTCCTAGTGAGACCGAGCTTGCATTTGTTGTGCTTCTGGTGATGCTGCTGCAGACATTGCACACCCTTTGCTGCTCTGCGGAGTTGGTGGAGAGACGGGAGGAGAATTCCTTCGCTCTCTTGTTTCTGCGGGATCGGTTTCCTCTTGGCTGCTGCGTGCGCTGCTGCCACACAGCGCTACATGCACCCCTTCTGCTGCTGCGGCTGTTCCCGCAGCAGTCGGGCTGGGCAATGAAGACTGTGAGCGTCTATTCGGGTCCCTTTGGATAATGCTACTGCCAGTTCTGCTGCCACTTCTGGTGCTGCTGGTTCTGGTGCTGTCACTGAAGCCTTCTGGTTTGCTCGTTGTATGATCATTGCCTTCGGGCTGCGCACAGCAGCATCAACGTCTTCCTGAGTTAAAGATTTACACAAAATCAACAAGTGCCCCCGCGGCAGCAGCAGCAGCAGGAGTGAAAATGCTGTGTGATGTGTGCTGCAGTACGGTGTCTTTGCAGCTCTGTGGCTGCTGAGTTTGCTGCGCTTGCGTGGCCCCACAGAGAACGTCTTGCGTCCGCAGCAGATGCCTTGTTGCCGCCTTTGCTTGAGTCTATAGGAAACCCTTTGCTGCAGCAACAGCTGCAGCCCCAGCCCCTTTTATGCGCTGCACCGTCCTCTGCTGAGGCAGCGGCAGTAGCTGCTGCTGCTGCTGTTGTGCTGAAGCAGCAACGCGAGCGGAGGAGGAAGGGCTGGCCAGAGGAGACGGACGAGGAGGCGGCGGAGACACAAGCGGAGGTCAGTTGCCGTTGCTGCTGCTGCTGTTTGCTGCTCTTACTCCTATTGCAAGGAGTGCTGGCTAGCGCTAGATGTGCAGCTGTTGCTAACACTGCAGCTGCTGCTTCTGCGGCTGTTCCCCCCTGCTGTGACACACAGTGAATACGCCTACTGCGCTTGTTGCTGCTGCTGCTGCTGCTTGCTGTTGCAGACGCTTCTGCGTCTCGCCCCGTCTGTTGTGCCTTTGCTGCTGGACTACTACTCACCGCGCGACGTTCTCGGAGAGTTGCTGCCAGCACTGCAGCAGCAGCAGCAACAACAGCAGCAGCAGGGATGTCCTGCCTTGGCTGCTTCGTTTGTTTGTTCGTATACTGCGGCAAAAGTTGCTGCAGTTGCTGCCGCTCCTCTTGCGTCCAAGCCCTTCAGCGCCTTCATTCTCTTTGAGTTGCTGCAGCTAGCTGGTGCTCCGGGACCTGCAGAAGCAGCAGCAAGTGATGCCTCAAATGCTTATTCGTTTGCTACTTCTCCCTTAAGGCCTTTTGTTTCCCGAGCACTTCAAAGAACAGCAGCAGCAGGTGGAAGCACGGTGCAGCAGCTGCTACAACAACAACTCCATTCGCTGCTGCTGCTGCGGCTGCGTGGCGCGAGGAGCCCTGACGGCTCACCTTTAAGCATTGGGCCTCCCCTGCAGCTGCAGGTGCAGCAGAAGCAACAGACGCAGCAGCTGGCTTGGCAGCTGCTGCTAGCAGGTGACGCGGAAGCTCTTGACCCAAGGGCTGCTGCTGCTGTCTACGCACACTCCTTGGAAACAGAAGTACCAACAGAAGCGGCAACAGCTGCTACTGCTGAGCCCCAAGAAGCAGGGGTGGAGGAGATGCCTATGTCATTGCGTTGCACCGCAGCGGAAGTTGCAGCTGCAGCTGCGCCGCTCCTTGCTGCTGGATCTCATCTCCTCTTCCAGGGTACGTTCAACCACGCTGCTGCTTCTGCTTTTACAGCGCCGCCTTCTCTTGCTGGTGCTGCCTCTGCTTCTGTTGGTGTTGCTTGTTACTACTGCTGCCCCTTCTGTAGCTGCTCCTTTTCAAGTCCATTCTGGACCCAGGTGTGTTGCGCTGCTGTTGTTGCTGTTGGTGCTACTGCGGCATCTGTATCGGCTTATTCTGTTGCTGTTGCTGCTGCCGCCACAGCTGGGTATCTGAGCGGGGTGCCTGTGCACCTGCTCCTGCGGCTAGTTGCTGCTGCTACTCGGAAACCGCTGGGCAGCGAAAGACTCGAAGAAATCGGGGCAACGCTGTTGGCCCTCACATTAGGCGGAGACATGGAGCAGCAGCAGCAGCAGCAGCTGCAGCTGCAGCAGCAAAGCTACCTGCAGCATATACTCGACACTCCGCTGCTGTGCCGCACCTTCCTTCGACCAAGACAGCACCTCATTCTTCCTGCTGCCGCCAGGTACTCGTTGTTGTTGTTTTTGTTGTTGTTGTTGCTGCTGCCGCACGCTTGTTGTGTTCCAGATTCAATATGCTGTTCCTGCTATCGATGCTGCGGCTCCGCTGCTGTTGCGGCAGACTGCCCGAAACGACCGCCGCCGCTGCCAGGAGCGCTGGGCTAAATAGTGACAGCACCACATCAGCAGCAGCAGCAACTTGCAGCTGTTGGTATTGAGTTGGTTTTTGGTTGTCATTGTTGGTTGTTGCGGATGCAGTTTGCTTGCCTTGGAAACAGCTGAAGGCCTTCCCTCACCACCGTCTGTCTCCACCCTTTGCGGGGCGATGCGTAGCGGGGCGGTTGCTTTGTTTCCTGCTGCAGCTGCAGCTGCTCTGGAGGAAGACGCTGGCGCGAGAGAGCAAGCGGAGGGGGAGTTTGGGGCCTTTTTTCGATCGAACCTGCTGCTGCTGCTGCAATCTGTGGAGCGCCTTCTATTCCCGCCGCCTCTAGCAGCACGCCAGAGCGCATCACAGGCCGGAAAAACAGCAGCAGCAGCAGCAGCAGCAGCAACAGCAGCACGAGCAGTTGCTGCAGCAACCGAAGCTGAAGGGTCTCCTTATTGCTGCGATGATTGCCGAGACGAGCAGCGCGGTGCAGCAGCAGAAGCAGCAGCAGCAGCAGCTGCTGCTGCTACTCCTGCTGCAGTAGAAACTGCGCGGCTGCTGGGGTTGGAGCTGTTGCTGCAGCCGCACTCCCGACCAGCAGAACTCGGCGACGAGGGTTGGAGTTTGTTGCTACTGCAGCAGGGGTTTCTCCTGCCTGCAGCAGCAGCAAATTCTGCTCCTCCACGTGTCTCCGCTGCGCGCAAGCGAGTGCTGCTGCTGGATGTTGTCGCTGCAGCCCTCCCCTTTGCCGCAGCAAACCCGGATTCCCTGCTGCTGCTGCTGTCGTTTTGCTTCCGCTGCCTCGGGAATTTCTGCAGCAACACCAACAACAGAATGCACGGATGTCCTCGAGAAGCAGACGAGGGTTGGGGAAGCTGCTCTGCAGCCGCAGCAGCAGCAAAACAGGGAGAAGCAGCGGGGCTCATGCAGGCTGCTGCTGCTGCTACTCTTGCTGTTGTACATGCAGCAGAAGGGGAAGTACTGCTGCACGTAAGTCCTACCCCCTAGCTTGCTGCAATATATCCTCGCTTGAATAGTGCAGCAGCAGCTGCTGCTGTTACTGCTGTTTCTGTTGTTGCTGTTGCTGCTATACAGGCACCTGCCTGCAGCAAATTCCCACTTGTGTGGACAGCTCTGCCATTTGCACTGGCTACTCGTAGCTGCTGCCGCTTCTGCTAATGTTTCTGCTGCACCTGTTGCTACTGTTGATACAACTGCTGTTGCTTCTGCTGCTTGCCTGCAGACTCTGGTGTCTCCTTTTCGTGAGGGCGGCTGGGGCCCTGCTTCGCGCTGCTGCTGTCTCCTCGACTTCATTACAGATGCCTTTGCTGCTGCACACGCCAGAGCACAGCAGCTGCAGCCAGCCATCGCTGCTGCGTGCACAGCTGCAAGCAGATCAGACCAGCAAGCCAGTAGCAGCAACAGCAGCAGCAGCTGCAGCAGTTGCAGCAGCTGCAGCATTGCGTGCAGCGACGCCGACCGCCTGCGAGAAGATGCAGCAAACGTTGCAGCAGAAACCTGGATGTGCCTCCTCCGTGCCTTGTTGCTGCGCTTGTGCGATGTTTCGTTCTCTGCCAGAGCAGCTGCAGCAGCAAAGGATTCGCCTCACTGGAGGACAGCAACCGCAACTGCGCCAACAGCAGCAGCACCTTGTGCAACAACCACTTCCTCGCCCCGCCACGGGGGAAATAAAAGACCTTTGGACTTTTCTTGCGACATTCAGCAAACTAGCAGCAACAGCACTAGCAGCAGCAGCAGCTGCTGCTGTTTCTCCCTCGGGGCCGAGCGGCTGCTGAAGCACTTAGGCCCTGCTGCAGCACGGCTGCTGCTGCTGCGTCCGGCCCTCTGCTCTGCAGGGCAACAACTCCTGGACGAAGCTGTCGCTGCTTGGAGCAGCAATCCACAGCAGCACCAGCAGGACGAGCTGATTTTGCGTCCTGTTAAGCGGGCAACAGGGTCTGCAGCACCGTTTCATCAACCAGAAGCAGAGGGTGGAGCAGAAACAACACCAGCAGGTGGTGTTGCTGCTGCAGAGAGCCCAGAAGCGAGAGTAGCTGCAGCAGAAGCGGCAATACGAACTCTCACAGATTTGCTGCCGTTTCGTTCTGCTGCGGCATTCAGTGCTGCTCTGGTATCTAGAGGCCTTGTTCCACCGCAGGAACAACAATGGCAGCAACAGCAGGACCAGCAGCATCGCAGCATCTGCTGCGCCGACTGCGTTGCGAGGCAGCAGGGGCAAGGCCTCCTGGTTGGATTTGTCGCCCCGGAACTCGCACTACTGCTGCTGCAGCAGCAAGCAGCAGCCGCATGCAGAGTACCTTCGCTACTGCAGGCGGAGTGGAGCAGCAGCCGGAGCAACAGCCCGGCGGCAGCGGCAGCAGCGGCGGCAGCTCAGTTGCTGCTGCAGTCCGAGCAGTTTGCTGCAGGGAACGAGGAGCGGCAGAGCCGCACTGCCTTCCTCTGTGCGTACAGGATCTGCATGCCTCACCCTGGAGCAGCAGCAGCAGCAGCAGAAGTGCCGGAAGCAGCAGCAGAGGCGAGGTGTCCAAAATTTGCTGCCGTAGACGCATTTGCTGCAGCACAGACAGCTCTCTCCAAAGACGTCCAACTGCAGGCATTCATGCTTTTGGGGGCAGCAGCAGGAGCAAACAGCAGCAGCAGCAACAGCAGCGGGGCAGCGCACTGGCAGCAGCTGACCGTGGTGCTTTTGGAGGCTCTCGTGCGGCCGGAGCTTGAAGGCCTACGCACTCACCTAAGGTGCGCTGCTGCTACTGTTTTATCTGCCTCTATTGCTGCTGTTGCTGTTGCTGCTGCTGCTCCTGCTGCATGTGCTACTGTGGTTCCGGTGTTTTTTGGGTGATGCAGCGGGAAGGCTGGGGACTCCTGCTCTTTTGGAGGTGCTGCTGCTGTGTGTCTGCTGCTGCAAGAAGCAGAGGGGCCAGAAGAACCTGAGCGGCGCTGTAGTCGCCTGCAACGGAAGGCTGCGGCACCTCGCAGCAGCACCAGCAGCAGTCGGCAGCAGCAAATCGATCCAGACCGAGCCATCGGGGGTATGTGGCCTCATAGAAACACTGCTGCTTGCGGTGTTGCTGCTGCTCATATGCTGCTGCTGTTAGTCGCTTTTGCTGGTTCTGCTGCTGAGTGTGCTGTACGGTGTTTGTCTGCCATGTGCATGCAGCAACAGTTATATTTGCAGCAGCCTCTGCGTTGCTGCTGCCTGCTGCTGCTCCTCCTAAGCGACAGCTGTCGCGCCTGTGCCTTGAGACGCTGCAGCTGGTTGCAGGGTGGCCTGCGGATGGTGCTCCAACTGGTGCTGCGAGGAGGCAGTCTGGGGAGGCTTGTGGAGCAACAGCAGCAGCAACAGCAGCAAAAGCACTGGCTACTGCAACGGCCTTAGGGCGACTGCAGCCGCTGCTGCGGCGCCCCCTTGCGGTGTCTTTGCACCTCGCATGCCCTAAACGGCCATCTGCAGCAATATATAAGATGTGAGCTGTGTGTCCTTTGTTGCTCCTGCTAGTGGTCATATTGCTGCTGCTTATGCTGTTATTCTCACTGCCACTGGTGTGCCTGCTGCTGCACGGGTAATCAAGAGCGGGACGCACGCGCGTAGGAAGCAGCAGCAGCAGCGGAGAGAATAATTGCAGGAGTTGGAGCTGCAACAGCAGCAACAACAGCAGAAAAGCATGCGCGGTGTTTGTTCAGATTGCTTCTGCGGTTGCGGCGCTGCATTCGTTGCTACGCAACAGCAGATGTCTGGAGGCCCCACATATGGCAGGTTGATGCAGAATCTGCAGCAGCAGATAGGTGGTTTTGCCGAGTTGCTGCAGCACTGCTTATCTACATTGGGGACACTAAGGCCGAAGCAGCTACTGTTACTGCAGCTGCTGCATCATCTCAGCAGCGGCAACAAACAACAGAAGAGGAGGTAAGGTGCTGGCCATGCGCGTAGCTAGGCTGCTGTTGTTGCAGCTGTCTCTGCTGCTGCTACAATGGATGTTGCTGCAAGTTGCTGTTGCTGCTGTATTTGCGTTGCAGAGTGCAGCGACGTCGCTACCGCAGGATGGGGAGATGCCTAAAGTGCAGCAGAAAAAACGGCGGCAGCAGCAGCAGCAGACTTTGGGTTTATTTGAAGTTGCGGCTCCTTTGGTAGCGACGAGTCCCGAGCTCGCGCGTCAGCTGCTGCCGCTGCTGCTGCTGGCCGTACTGCGCTGCGGCAGCGAGACAGCAGCAGCAGCACTTGCTGCTGCTATGAATGAGCACGTGTTCAACGTCTTTAGAGAGCAGCTGCCTCAGCAACAGCAGTATCAGCAGCGGCAGCAGCGGGAGGTGCCCGCGGCTCACCGCTCGGTCGCTGCTGTTTGCCTACGTGCAATAGAATTTCTTTTGGGACTTCCTGCAGCATCAGCAGCAGTAGCAGCAGCAGCAGCAGCAACAGCAGCCGAAAGGGCAAAAGGAGCACAAGCAGGTGACGTTGGTGCTTCTTCGCTGCGGGAAACGCAGCAGCAGCAACAGCAACAGCAACAGCAACAGCAAGGACTGGTGTTGTTTTGGAAGCAACTAGATTCGGAGGCAGCAGCAGCCGCTGCTCTTTGTTTAGGAGGAGCAGCTGCTGCTGTGCTGCTTGCTGAGCAGCAAATCGTGAAGCTGTACGGAGACGTGGCAGCACCGCTACAGCAGGGCTTGCAAGCATTGGTAGCTGAGGCTCAGCAGCAGCAGCAACAGCAGCGGGGCCGTGTTGCTGCTGCTCTGCTGCCTGCCGCACCTCCTCCGTTGTTGCTGCTGCTGGTGCGCGCCCATGCAACAGCAAGACCAGCAGATGCAGCAGCAGCGCAGCGCTGCTTGGAAGGATGGCACGACTCTGCTGTGCTGCTAGAGAAGGCATGTGCTTCTAACGACCCTCTAGAGGTTTTGTCTCTCTTCAATGTGCAGCAAGCGGCAGCAGCAGCTGCTGCTGCTGCTCCAGCTGCTGCTCCCGCCGCCGTTGCCGCTGCTGCTGCTGATGCTGTCCCCAAAGCGCTCGAAGAGCTGGGGCTGCATGCGCTGCTTGACGCCTACCTGGGCAACTCCTGGCAACCGCCACAAGCTGCAGCAACAACAGCAGCAACAGGAGGCATGCGCCTCCTAACGACAGGGTCTGCTTTCAGGGAGGCAGGGGAAGCAGCAACTGCTGCTACTGCTGCTGCTGCTGCAGGATGGCTTCAGCGAAAAGCTTCATGCCTTTGGCGCCTGCAGCAGTGGACCAACCCCTTTGGAAAAGCAGCAGCAGAAGAAGCAGCAGCAGCAGCATCTACTTGCCTCCTTTCCAGTTGCTTCCCCACTAACGGCAGTAGCAGCAGTAGCAGTCGCGCTGAAGGTGCTGCGTTCCTTGCCACCGCTCTTTCGCTGCAGCACGCCGCTCAGCGCATGCGCGACTACGGGGCTGTTCGAGTTCATGCTGCTCTGCAGCAAGCTGCAGCAGGAGCTGCAGACAGAGCCTTTGCTGCTGCCATGCAGCAGCTGCAGCAGCTGGCACCCTCTAGCGAGTCTGCTGCTGCAGCCATTGAATGCCTTGTCCAAATTCGAATGGCGGCCTCTGCAGCATGCACTATTGCTGTTGACATTCCCCGTGGGTGTTGTTTCTGCTGCTGTTGCTTATGCTGCTTATGCTGCTGTTGCTTCTAGTTCAACTACTAGCGCAGTGCACGCTGCAATTGCTGTTCCGTGTACATGGTGATGTGTTTGTTGCTGTTGTTCCTGCTGCTGTTTTTCCGTTCCTGGTGCAGGCCGCCTTGCGGTGCTGCAGTATGAGTGGCAGCACGAGCTAGCAGCAGCAGCGGCAGCAGCAGCAGTGGCATCACCGCACCAGAAATCATTCCTAGAGACGGTCGAACCTTTGGGGGCCCTGCAGGTAGCAGCACTTGCTGCGTCGCTTCCAGGTCCTTTCGCTGCTGCTTCTTCTGCTTCTGCTTCTGCTTCTCCAAGAGAGCAGCAGTCTGTAGCAAGTACAGCAGCTGCAAGAGCAGAGGAAGGTGCACTAGCTGCTGCTGCCGCTGCAAGGCACATGCGGGCCATCGGTAGCGCAGCACGACAGTGTGGGGCGTTGCTGCAGAGCCGCCACTGGCTGCTGCTGGCTGAGGAGACGCTGCAGCGGCATCTGCTGCAGCTGCAGCGCCTGCAACAGCTGCAACAGCAGCAAGAGCAGCAGGAGCAGTTATATGGTTTGTTGTGTTGCGATTTGTTTGTAATTGAGTGGCAAATAACCAAGACACTGCATGCAGCAGGAGATGACCACAGGGCAGTGCATTTAGCTCGTCGTCTCTGTCAGTCTGCTGCCTGGCCCTTCTCCTTCAGGCAACTCTTCTCACAACAGTGCCAATCTGCTGCTGCTGCTTCTGCTGCTGCTGTTGCTGATGTTGTGGGGGCGAGCAGCACAACAGCAGCACTTCCTGGCGCCGCAGCTGCAGCAGCAACAGTAGAGGGGTCAGCAGGTGCAAATGCAGCAGCAGTAGCTGCTGCTGCTGCGTTTGCTGTGCGGCGACGGGAGTTTTTGGAGTCGGTGTGCGAATGTCTCTGCTGCTGCGGGGAGTGGCTGTACAGGGGTCGTTTTATAAGAGAGGAAGAAGCAGCAAAAGGGTTTTTAAATGTTGCTGTTGCCGTTGAGTGCCACTTGCCTGCTGTTGATGCCCACCAGCGACTGGCGTTGCTGCTGGACGACGCGCTGGCAGCAGCGTCGTCGGAGCAGCAGGAAGACTGGCTGCTGCAGCAGCTACAGCAGCAGCTGCAGCAGCAGCAGACGCCAGAGGAGCAACAGCAGCTGCGCGAGCAGCAGCAGCAGCAACAGCGCAGGAGGCAGCGACTTGCTGCTGATGCTGCTGCACTCTATGCTCACTGCCTCCGCGATAGCAACCTACAACAAGCAGCACACACAACAGGCCGTCTGCTGTCTCTTTGGTTTTCTTTCGGTCCTACAACCCCACAAGTCAATCTTTCAATTCGGAGGGCTCTTGCGGCTGCTGCTGCTGCCCCTGCTTCTCCTCCTGCTGCTGCACCAGCTGGTGGTACAACTGCTCCGACGCCAACTGCTCTACAATTGCGCGCAGCAGCAGACCTCAAACACCTGCTGCCGTTCGTCCCTCAAATCGTCTCCCGCCTAGCTGTCGAGACTCCCCAACAGCACCAGCAGCAGGGGGAAGCAGATTTTCAGTTGTCTGTGCGTGAGGTGCTGCTGTCTTTGGCTCGTCAGTCTCCTTTCTCTGTTTTGCTGCCCCTCATTGCCCTGGAGAAAAATGACAGGGTTCCAGCTGCTGCAGCTACTACTGGAGGTTCCCACAGACCTGCAGCAGCAGCCGCACAAGCACCTAGCAGCAGCAACGCCAGGGCTGCAGGACTTCTGCTGCAGCAAATTTCCGCTGCACATCCCGCCCTCTGGGAGGCGGTGCGAGCAGCAGTAGCTGTTGCTTCTCTTTACGAAGATATCTGCCTCATCAAGGAGACAGACATGCAGCAACAGCAGCTGTTGCTGCTACAACATCAACAGCAGCAACCGTTGCATCGTCGCGCTGGTCGACGGCCAGCAGCAGGAGGCGTCGGAGCGTCAGCAGGTGCAGCCGTTCCTGGTGGTGCTGATGCGAAAAACACGTCCCCCACACCAGCAGCAGGTGCAACAACAAGTGCAGTAGCAACTGGGCCGACGGACTTGCTACGGTATGTACGTACGTTGAACTCTTATAAAGCAGCAGTTTCTATGGTGGGGAGCGGTGCTACTGCGCTGCCTCTACCCTCTGCTGCTGCGCGCATGGAGGCCGCTTGTTCTGTGCCCCTTCTGCAGCAGTACCAGCAGCAGCAGAGGGGGGGGTTGCGCGAATGGGCCGAGCAGTACTTGGAGTGTCTCTCTCTAGACAGCGAGGGAGAATTGAATTTGTATGTCTCCTTTCTTGGCAGCGGAGTCACAAAGCCGAAGCAAGTTGCTGCAGCAACAAAGAAAGGCAATATTTTAAAGGAGGTATGCAAAGCAGATGACCTCAGGAGAGACAGGGTGGCGCAGCAGCTCTTCTCTGTCCTTAACCATGCCTTTGCTGCTGCTGCTGCTGCAAATGCCCCAGCTCCTGCAGCAACAGCGTTTGCCTCTGCTGTAACGGCAGTGGGCAGGAGAGCTGCGGAACCTGCAGCAGCATCAGCATCAGCATCAGCAGGAGATCTGTTTCTTAGGACTTACGCTGTCGTTCCTCTGTCTCCTTTTTGTGGGGTCTTAGAGTGGGTAGACGGCGCAGTTACCCTTGGGGAGTATCTGGTGGGGTCGCCAGCAGCCGCAGCACCAGCAGGAGCGGCAGGGGACAGGGCGACAGCAGCAGCAGCTGCTGCAGCAGCAGGAGCAGCACACAGAAGGTTCCGGCCACAGGATTGGACGGCGCAGTATTGTCGGAAGAAATTGGCGGACGCCCGGGCAGCAGCATTGAAGGAAGCAGCCAAAGTGCAACAGCAGCAGCAACAGGACCGTGCGACTGGTGCTGCAGCTGCTGGTGGAGGTAGAGAGGAGCCTGGTGGAGCAGCGGGTGCAATTGCACCAGCAGCAGAAAGTGGTGATGGTGGTGGCGGTTTGGTGCAGCAGCGTTTGTTTCAAGTATATGAAGAGATTTGCATGCATTTTCGTCCTGTTTTATCATTTTTTTTCTTGGAGTCGTCGAGCTGCTGCAGCGAATGGCAGCAGAAGCGGCAGCAATACACCTCTTCTCTTGCTGCAGCAACAATTGGGGGTTTTGCTGTTGGTTTAGGGGACAGGCATTTAAATAATCTTCTTCTGTGTCGGGAGACAGGCGTATTTATACATTTAGATTTTGGCATTCTCTTTGATGCAGGCTTGCTACTGCCTATACCTGAATGTGTCCCTTTTAGATTAACAAGGGACCTTGTAGATGCTTTGGGAGCCCTTGGCGTTGGGGGCCCCTTTAAGGCTTGCTGCTGTGCTGCATTGCTGCTGCTCCGAGCAAACGGGGCACTCGTTGCTGCTGTGCTGCAGGTGCTGCTGCTAGACCCGTTATATGCGTGGACCAAACCGCACAAAACCCACAGGCTTCAACAGCAACAGCAACAGCAGCAGCAGCAGCAGCAACAGCAGCAGCAGCAGCAGAGGCAGAGAGGTCAGATAACGCATCACCCACACACCAACTAACCCTAACACCTAAACCATCCAAAATCAAACAAACCCTTCATCTAGGATCTAGGGTTTAGGGTTTACAATATACGTTTAGTGCTTGTGGTGTGCTGCTGCAGTAGACCTACAAGGGGTTTCTCCGCTGGAGGGCAACAAGATGGCCATGAAGGCCATCCTTAAGGTACGCCCTAAACCAGAAACTCTAAACTCTAAGGAATCCCGCTCCTGCGGATCCGAGGCCAGCAGGGCCCTATACTCTAGACCCTAACCTATAGTTGCATGAGGGGCAGGCTATGTTGAGTGCTGCTGTTAAACCGTGCCCGTTGATGTGTTGGCGTTTTAAGGCTTAGGGATTAGGGTTTTGAGGCTGTTTGCAGGTTCAGCGCAAATTTCAGGGATTCGATAGAGAAGGTGAAGCGCCTCTCTCTGTAACTGCATATGTTGACCGTCTCTTAAACACCGCCCAAAATCCTCATAACTTATGCCGCCTATTCGCTGGCTGGATGCCCTTCGCCTAGCTAGCTAGCCAGATAGCTAGCTAGGTAGCTAGCTGGCTAAACAAATGCATAACTTAGCTAGCATAACTTAGCTAGCTAGCTGAAACAATAGATGGCTTGTTAGCTTGATAGCTAGCTAGCTGAAACAATAGATGGCTTGCTAGCTTGATAGCTAGCTAGCTAGCTTGCCATCGCTGGCTAGTCAGCCGTAGTCTTCACTGACGCACAAAAAGCTAGCGAGTGTAAGGGAGTTTGCTGCATGCCTCAGCTAGGTAGCCAAGTGAGATAGCTAGCTGCCCAACCGGGTAGCTAGCTACCCCGGCGAATAGCTAGCCATGCCGCTTGCGACACCAGACAAAGACTCTGCTGCAGCAGGAGCTGCAGAAACGCAAGCTGCGTCAGCAGGAGCTGCAGCAGCGCATTGAAGTACATCGCATTCCGTTGAATGAAGACTGACTCTGGGTCACCTACGAAGCGCCCAGCTAGCTAGCTAGTCAGCTCTTCAGTTAGGTAGCTGGCTAGTTAACCAGTCAGTCAGCTAGTTTGGTACCTTTTACAGTGGCTGACTAGGCTAGCTAGCCTGCTAACAAACAGGTAGTAGCTAGCTGGTTAGCTGCGAACGTGGGGAAGCAGCAGACAACGAAGAGCCTTCGGAGCCGTTGCTGCAGTTGTTGCAGCAGCAGCTGCTGCAGCTGCACAAGGAAATGGTAGTCCCCCGTGGCTGCCAGGACTTCCTCGCTGCTGTGTACTGCAGCAACATCCAAGTATGCATGCACATCTGCTGCTTTAGTTTCATTGATATCCCTTCAGTTACTGTACAGCAACACGTTGCAGCGACTGCAACAGCTGACATCACCAGCAAGATACGCAGCTGGCTTGGGGACCGGCTACCGCATGTAGAAACGGCAGCAGAAGCAGGAAGGTTAACGTCGACAGAAGCAGTAGCAACAGCAGCAGCATTCAAAGCAGCAACATCAGCACCACTCGAACGTCTGCTTTAGGGGCAGCAGCAGCAGCACCGAATTGTAACAGCTAGAGGCTACAGTCAGCAGCATGCGCTGCTGCATCAAGACCTGCTCCTGGAACAGCAGCAGCTCCAATTGCTCATGCAGCAGTAGCCCTACTTGCTCTTACTGGGATCATTTTAATCGGTACTTAACAGCAAGATACAAAATTTATTTGACTGGCCTAAACAACACCAGCAACGGCAGGAACGGCTAGCAGTAAAAGCATCAAAGCCAGTGGCAGCAGCAGCAGTAGCGACAAAGGAAGTGACAGCAGCAACAATTGATGTCCTAAATATAAATAAAAACAAAAAAGAGGAAAACAAATGAAAGACAAGTGCTGTTAAGTCCTTGAAGCATACAGTAGAGAGCCCCAGGGCCCCACGAAGGTGTTGCTGCTGTTGCTGCAGCAGCTGCTCCTGGCGCTGCGTTATGTTGCTACATTGTATTTAATGTGAGGATTTATGTACTGGATCCTCAGGAACGGATAAATTAGGTGGTTCAGAAGAGTTCAGCAGCAGCAGCAGCAGCAACAGCATCAACCGCAGCAGGAGCAGCGAGGCTAAAAGGTCAACTGTATCA
Source organism: Eimeria maxima (assembly GCF_000499605.1). NCBI lineage: Eukaryota > Apicomplexa > Conoidasida > Eucoccidiorida > Eimeriidae > Eimeria > Eimeria maxima. Next base: position 28,160 of record NW_013564278.1, on the reverse strand, counting down.
TCTGCAGCAACAGCAGCCACCCAAGCCATACCAACAGCAGCCCGAGCAGCTGTAGAACAGACAGGGGCAGGACCGGAAGCAGGAGGAGCAGCAGTAGGAGGAGGAGCAGCAATAGAGACAGCGGCAGGAGCAGCAGCGATCCGCTGCATTGTGCATATTTCCCTGCAGCAGCAGCGTCAGAAGCAGATGGAGGAGGTGTGTGTAGATCTAACAGGAGATTCGGGGGATGATGAGGAATCGCAGGGGCCCCCAGGAGGCCCATTAGATGGACCCCAGGGGACCCAATTAAATGGCACCGCAGCTTTTCTGCTTCTGCAGCAACAGCAGCAGCAGCATGAAGGAGAAGAGGAAGAAGAGGAAGATGAAGAAGAAGAGGACGAAGAAGAGATGAATGCTGCAGCAGCTGGATCTGGAACGGAAGGGGAAGGCTACGAGACCGCAGGGCAAGACAGCGAATCAGAAGAGGAAGCAGGAGTAGCTGCTGCTGCTGAAGGAGCAGCAACGGGGGGATCTGATGAGTACAGTTTCGAGGAAGAAGAAACAGATAATGAAGACGCACAAGATGAAGAAGAAGAAGAAATAGAAGAAGAAGAAATAGAAGAAGAGGAAGAAGAAGAAGAAAAAGAAAAAGACGAAAAAGGAGAGGAGGGAGAACAAGAGGAGGGAGAAGAAAAGGAAGGAAGAGAAGAAGAGGAAGAAGAGGGAGAAGCAGCACAAGCCAGCGATGATGATAGTGAGGGAGCAGCAGCAAAAGACCGGGACAAACGCAGTGAGAAAATGACTGCAGCCAACTTATTGCAGCACCAGCCGCGGCAGCAGCCGCGGCAGCAGGAAACCCCTGACGATGCAGAAGAAAGCGAACAGCTCGCCCACAGCAGCACCAGCGGCGGTGGAAGCAGCGGCAACAGGGGAGAGAGGTGCAGTGAGGACAGTAGCAGCAGTCGGAGCAGCAGCAGCAGCAGCAGCAGCTCTGACAAGGGTTCTATGCCATTCTCTTCAGCCGCACCAGGCCTCTTCTCCTTGCAGCAGCAGAAACAGCAGCAGCAGCAGCAGCAGCGCAGCAGAAGCGTGGACGAGCCAGAGGCACATGTAGATGAACCCCGCCAGCAGCAGCAGCAGGAGGAGCAACAGCAGCCATTGGAGGACTTCTCGCAGCAGCAAGAGAAGCTGCAACAGCAGGAGGAAGAGCTGCAGCAGCTGCTGCAGCAGCAGCAGAAGCTACTGCAGCAGGAGAAGCAGCTGCTGCAGCAGCAGCACCAGCAACTCGATGGTTTCTCCTTTCTTCCCCTCACCGCGAGAGCGCAGGTGGCAGCAGCACGTAGAGAAGCATTAGCTGCTGCTCCTGCTGCTACCCCAAACAGCAGCAGCGACAGCAAGGGCAGCAGCAGCACGGGGATTGATTTGTATAGGGAAATAAGAGAAAGGATTCGCGTAGCCACAGCGCAGACGCTTGAAGCCAACAGAAAGCGGCATGAGGTGCTGCTGCAGCAGCTGCAGCAGCAGCAGCAGCAGCAGCAGCAGCCTAGGCCGTCGTTATTTGGCGAGCTTGGTGCATCGTTTTCAGCAGCAACAGCAGCAGCAGTAGAAACAGCAGCAGCAGCAGCAGCACAGAAGGAGGATGCACGTGCACTGCAGAGTAAAGACAAACTGCTAGAAGAGACATTTGGGTGTATTGCTGCTGCATCACTGCAGCCGCTAAAGGGTGAAAATCCAGATTTCTCGGGGTATGCAGCAGCAGCAGCAGCAGCAGCAAGAGTACCAGCAGCAGCAGCAAGAGTACTACCAGCAGCAGCAGCAAGAGTATCAGCAGCAGCAGCTCTGTTTGTATTTTGGGTCGTTTGTTGTTTCCTGTGTTTCTGCAGTTCGCACCTTCTAAATAAAGCAAAGACACAGCGAAAGAGACAATGTAAACCCTAAACTCTAAACCCTAAACCCTAAACACTAATTTATCAAACCGTGCACAAGAGGTTGCCGTATACACAGAGGAGCCTTAGGGTTTAGTGTTGGTGTTTGAGGTTTTGTTTGTGGTAGATGCGGAGTGCGCGTTGCTGGAGACTGTGGAAGACGACAGCAGCAGCAGCAGCAACGGCAGCAGCAGCAGCAGCTCTGCAGAAGCAAGCCTTTGTTGGCTGCAGCAAGCAGCAGCAAATCGACAGCGCTCGGCTCAATCGCTTGGCGGCCGTTTAAATGCAACAAAACTCCGCTGTATCCTCTCCTGCCTATCTCAAGGTAAGCAGTAGCAGCAGCAGCAGCAGAAAAAACATCACCACCAGCAGCGACAGCAACAAAACAGCAGCAGCAAGTGCATGCATGAGATGTGTGCTGCTGCTGCAGAGCAACAGTTGGAGCTGCTGGTAGAAATCGCCGCCCACAGCGAATCCCTCCGAGTTCTTGTAAGAATAAATTAACCCTGAATAATCTAATCAATTAAATTAATTCAACTAATTAAGTTAATTAATTTTAATCTATTTAATTATAAATTAATTCGTAGTAATATAAATAAGGAATAAGGTAAATATGTACGTTTTCATAGGTAATACCGAGTATGTGTTGATTGTATTCATAAGAACTATATAAGAAATATACTACAATTTACTATATACATATTAAATATTTACTGCATATTTTTAATTAATTATAAATATTGTATATTTATTAAATGTAACAATAATTATTATGAATATCCTTGTTTGTCTTTGCCGTTAGGTGGAGGAGAAGGGAAGAGCAATGAGTCTAAAAACCCTCGACGTCTAAACCCTCGGCGCGACTTGCTGCTGCTGCTGCAGCAGCAACAGCAGCAATTGCAGCAACAACCTGTTTTTGGCTACAGACTTTTCTATTTTCTATTTGGTCTATTTGGTCAGACTGCCGTTCTAGATTCTGTTGGTGCTGCTACTGGCTTCTGCTACTGCTCTCGCTGCTGCTGTTACTGCTCTTGCTGCTGCAACTGCTGCTTGACGTTGGAGGCATACAACCAAATATTTGTCTTTGTTTCTACACGAGTTGCTGCCTGCGTGTATACAAGGAGCTGTACAAACACCGCAGGTGCCACTATCGTGCTGCAGCAGCAGCAACAGCAACAGCAGCAGCTGTAGCAGCCACGTGCCGCTGCTGTCACTGTTGCTCCTCCTGCTGCTGTTGCTGCTAAGCAAACAAAAAAGCTGCTGCGGCACCTGCCGCTGCAGCACCATAGCGCTTCAAATAACTCCTTATAATATGACATTGCCTGTGGGGGCAGTAGTGCTGCTGCTGCAAATGCGGCAAAACTGCAGCAACGCCAACAGCAGAAACCCCCAACTCAAACAGGTATCTATGGAATATCGAGCAACTTCTTTATATGCACCACCGTCTTCCAGTCATCCTGCAGCAGCAACATCAACAGAGGAAACAGCAGATGATGACGGTGACAGCAGCAGCACATAATAAAAAGGGGGAGAAATTAAGAAAAAGCGAAAGAGTTAAGAACAAAAAAAATAAGAGCAACAACAAGACTAACAATACGACTAAGAATATTCATAGGGAATAAGCAAAACTTAGGACAAAGAAACCACCAAGAAAAGAACAACAAAGGAATAAAAAGAACAAATAAGGTAGAATAAAGAGAATAAATGAAGTAAAAGAAAAAAAAGAACAAGAATACCAACAAAAGAACAGAAACGGAATAAAAAGGACAAATAAATCAGAATAAAAAGAATAAATAGAGTAAAGGAATAAAAAAAATAAAAAAAATTGCCTACCTTAGTGAGTTCTTCTCTGAAATGTGCCTTAAGACAATCAATTGAACTTCTTGTTAATCGGCTGACGACTTTATTTTTTGCATCAAATTGTCGACCAAACATAACATTTGGTTCTCCGACTATTTTTATACAAACTTCTTGACCAACACGTGCAATATCTACAGGTTTCCTATTTAATTCAACGGATGCTACTGTACCTATACGGAGGTCCTGATAAAAAAAAAAAGAATCAATAGGTATATAAGTATAAATATAATATAGTAAATAATAATAAACAAAAACAAACAGCAAAAAGAGCGACTATTGCAGCAACAACACCAACAGCAGCAACAGAAGCAACAGCAACAGCAACAGTAGGTTTCTGTACTTTCTTACCCCTTTATCAGGTACACAAAGAGGAGTACCAACTTTAAGTATTCCTTCTTCTACAACTACACCAAAAACAATTGGATCTTTTTTATTAAATACATATTGAGGTAATACGGATAAAATACAAGGAAATATTGCTGTCTGCTCTACTTCCTTCCTGTACACAACACACATATACATAAATATACAAGATTATATACATAATAATCATTATTATTACTATTTATTATTATACTAATACTATTATCCTGCCATACTACGCTAATTATGCCGCTGCTACTACTGCCACTACTTCTACTGCTGCTGCTGCTATTAGTACAGTAGTGCTAGTAGCAGCAGCAGCATGCATGCAGCTGCTGCTGTTGTTCGTGTGTATATGGTGTAATGATTTACTTTTTATTTTGTTTATAAGCATTAAAGTATTCAGTAAAAGCATCAAAAAGATGATAAATAATTTCTGCAGAAAAGATACGAACGCCAAGAACTTTTGCTTCTTTTTCTGCCTCTGCATCAATCTTAACATTAAATGCCAATACAACTGAATATTCTCCTTTTCCTTTTTCCCTCATTACTGATGCCCTCTTTATGTCCTTTTTCTGTACTGTGCCTGCATAAATAAATGCATGCATACATATATAATATACATATATATACATAATAGATGCATATATTGTATAACAGACATCAATGCATGCAGGGTGTAATGTAAGCAAAGAGACAACAGAGAACACCAAAGAAAAAGACAAAGTGTCTCCTTTTTTAGTGTCTCCTTTTATGTCTCCTTTCTCTCCTTCTACCACCTTGCCACATCGGCATAAGAGACACTTATAACTCCTATGCCGTACACACTTAGGTGGACTAATAAATACATAGCAGCAGCAGTTGCTGCTGCTGCTGCTGCAGCAGCAGCAGGAAAAGGAGAAGATAGAACAGCACCAATGAATTGAAGCAAACCACAGCAATAAATAGCACCATAGAAGGAGAGAAAAAATGTTAGCAAGGAAACAAAGGAGACACCAAAAGAAGAAGACAAAGGAGAAGAAGTGTCTCCTTTTTGTCTCCCCTTTAGTGTCCCCTTTTATGTCTCCTTCCCCTTTTTTTACCACCTTGCCACATCGGCATAAGAGACACTTTTAACGCCTATGCCGTACACACTTAGGTGGACTATTAGCAGCAGCAGTTGCTGCTTTTGCTGCAGCAGCAGCAGCAGCAGCAAAAGAAAAAGAACAATATTGGACAGCAGCATTGAAACAGATGGAACAAAACGTATAATACAAGAAGTTAAATAAATTGTTAGCAAGGAGACAAAAGAGACACTTAATTGTCTCCTTTTTTGTGTCTCCTTTTATGTCTCCTTTCTCTTCTTCTACCACCTTGCCACATCGGCACAGGAGACACTTATAACACCTATGCCGTACACACTTAGGTGGCTAAATATACACTAAATTAATTAATTACTTTTATTATATTAATTAAATTAATTTAATAGCATTACCAGTAGCAACAACAGCAACACCAACAGCAGCAGCAGCAGCAACAGCAACAGCAACAGCAGCAGGAATATAGTGTATATTTTCTTACCAATACTGACAGCAAAAACGGGTATTTTACATTCTTCAAGATAAACAAGTAATGCCTCAAGAGATCCAAGAGTAGATGCAGCAACAAATACACCACTACCTGTACTATCTACACTTTTTAGTACAGCCCCCATATCCTTCATTACTTCTCCCTCTATATCCGATATACTATCTCCTTCTTCTACAACAAATAATGATGTACCAGCTACTGCCTCATCTAGACCCTAAGAACAACAACAGCAACAGCAACAGCAGCAAGAAAGGTTATATGAGGAACAGGAATAGCAGCAGCAATAGCAGCAGCAGCAGCAACAGCAGCAAATTGAAACAGAATTTGCAGCAAAGATAGGGATCGAAAGAAACTGCAACAATAGTGCTAGCAGCTAGCAGCAAACCATATCATACCACCACCATCAGCAGCAGCAGCAGCAGCAGCAGCAGCAGCATCAGCAGCAAGACAGTATACTTACAGCAGCAACAATCTTAACACCCATAGATGCCTCAACAAAAGAATGACTAATATATTCTCCCTTAACACGTAATTCTTTTAATGGTTGTGGTGTTAATAATGTTCTTATTGTTGTTATTATTGGTCCATGTAATCCGCAGATTACTATCTTATCTCCTTCGTATAATACACCTTGTACTAATATTACATCTATTGTTGTACCTAAACCCTGCAGCAGCAGCAGCAACAACAACAACAACAGCAACAGCAGCAGGAGCAATATGAGCAAGGGTATGGTGCTGTTGATTCAATCCCAGCAGAAATAGCAAAAGCAAGAAGAGCAGCAGAAGCAGCAACAAGTACATCAGCAGCAACAAATACATCAGCAGCAGCATACCTCAATAGCCTTGACCTCAAGAATAGTACACTGCAGCACTCTCCCCTTGTTGTTTTTGCTGCTGCTGCTGCTGCTGCTACTGCTGCTGCTGCTGCTGTTATTATTTTCAGGTTTTGTATCAAATATAGAAGGAATTTTTGTGATGGATTTTTGCATTAAATTTTGATTAAGAGAACAAATTAGATGAATTAAATCAGCAATTCCTTCTCCTGTATGTGCAGATGTAGGTATAACAGATACATAACGACGTATATCCTCATTCTTCCAATATAATGAACAATTAAATCCTTCCTCTGCTAACTGCAGCAGCAATAACAACAACAGCAAATGCAGCAAATGCAGCAGCAGCGCAAGAGCAGCAATAGAAGCAACAGCAGAAAAATAATCTGTGCAAGTAGACGAGAAAGAGAAAAAACAAGGAAAGGTTTCTACTGCAAACTGCAGCACCAACAGCAGCAACAGCAGCAAGAGCAACAGGAGCAGCAAGAGTATAAATACCTGTAATTGTACACCTTCCCATCTTGTATAGAATTCACTTTCTGTTTGTTGCTGCTGTTTCTGCAGCAGCAAGGGGAAATTATATCCCCAACTTTCTTCTTTCCATCCATAAAGACGATCTATTTTATTTAATGCAATTACAAATGGACAACGACGTTGACGAAGAAGAGATAATGATTCACGTGTCTGTAACTCCATACCCTGTAAATACGTATATATACGTACATATACATATGCATATATACATATACATATATTTATATACATATAGTTATATACGTATATTCACGAGTCTGTAACTCCATACATTGTATACATATACATATGTATATACGTATGAGTATACGTATATATACATATAATATTTATATAAGTAAATTTACGTGTCTGTAATTCCATACCCTGTATACGTATACGTACATTACATATACATATACATATACATATACTGATACAGGTATTTATATACATACTTATACATATATTTAATTAATTTAAGTAATTTAATTACTTAATTAATTAATAAATTAATAAATTAATTATTAATATAAAATAAGGACTTACATGCATAATATCTATAACAAGAATAGCTAAATCACAAAGAGAAGATCCTCTTGCTCGTAAATTAGCAAAGGATGCATGCCCTGGTGTATCAATAACTAATAAACCTGGTAGTCGTAAATCTACATCCTTATTTAACTGCAGCAGCAGCAGCAGCAGCAGCAACAGCAGCAACAGCAGCAAATACAGGAGCAAATGATGCAGCAGGTATGTTACAGATGCAGCAGCAGATGATACAGGGATACAAGAGACAACGCTAAGAGGAGAAGAAGCAGCAAGGATGGTGGCAGTTCTGTCTGCTGCTGCTGCAGTTGCTGCAGCTGCTGCTGCTGTTGCTGCTGCTTACCTTGATACATTGTTCTAATAGAGCTTCCTTAGGGAAGAAAGTTGCACCAATCTGCTGAGTAATTCCCCCCGCCTCTCCTAATTGAACATTTGTACGACGAATCTTATCTAATAATTTCGTCTTACCTATACATAAACCCTAAACCCTAAACCCTAAACCCTAAACCCTAAACCCTAAACCCTAAATCCTAGATAGTAAACCCTAGATCATAAACCCTATGTAATAAAGAATACACGATAAACCCTAATGGATAAACCCTGAAGGAAAAACCCTAAACCCTAAACCCTAATATTTACCTGTATCTACATGGCCCATAATACAGCAAATCGGAGAACGCAAAGTGGGCTTGCGCTTCGGTTTGCTGCTGCTGCTGCTGCTGCTGCTGCTGCTGCTGTTGCTGCTGCTGCTGCTCGTTGCTGCTTCTGCATCCGGTGATTTAACAGTGACTTTTTTCCCTGCCTTGTCTGCTGCAGGTGATGTTGCTGTTGTTTCTGCTTTTGCTGCTTCTGCTGCTGCTGCAGCTTCTGCTTCTGCTGCAGCTTCTGCTTCTGCTGCTGCTGCAGCTTCTGCTGCAGCATGCTGCAGCGCCTGCTCCATTGCTGCTCTCTTACGAACATCCCCCACCTGATGAGACCGCTTCTTCTCTCCTCCTGCGGCTGCTGGTGCTGCAGCTGCTGCTGCTGCTGCTGCTGCTGGGCTCGTCTCCGAGGCGTCTACCTCACCTAACAGCGCCTCCCAATCATCGACAGGAGCTGCAGATGCAACACAAACACACACTCTGCTGCTGCTGCTGCTGCTGCTGCTGCTGCTGCTGTTATTCCTGCTGCAACTGCAACTACTACTACTACTACTACTACTACTACCACTGCTGCTGCTGCTGCTGCTGCTGACCCTCTGCAGGTTTGTCAGGTGTCGATGCTTTATCTTCTTTGAGGCCTTCGAGCTCTTCTCGCAATTTAAGAAGACGCTGTCTTTCTGCTTCTGCTTCTGCTGCTTCCCGCTGCTGCTGCTGCTGCAGTCGTCTTTCTCTATCCCTTTTTTTTCTTTCTTTTTCTGCTGCTGCTCTGCTGCCTGGTGATTCTCCTTGTGGTGATACTCCTGCACCTCCTTCTGCTGCTGCACCTGGGGAAAGAGCAGCAGGTACAAGACCTTGCTGCTGCAGCTGCTGCAGGTACTGCTGCTGCTTCTTCTGCTTCCGCTGCTCTCTTGCTGACAGCAACTTTCCTTCCTCTTTTAATTTTTGTTTTTTTTCTGCTTTTTTCTTCGCTTTTAATTCTTTTTCTTCTCTTTTCTTCCTTTCCTCCTCCTCAGCCCTATATATAATAGATAAAACACACAACAATATGCTGCTGCTGCTGCTGCTATTGGTGCTGCTGTTGCTGCTGCTGCTGCTGGTTGTACTGCAGTTCATACTACTACTCATATTGCTGCTAATGCCGCTGTCTTTATTATATACAGGCTACATTCCCCTATCCCTAAACCCTAAACCCTAAACCCTAAACCCTTACTTTCTTTTGAGTTCTTCTTCCTCCTTACGCAACCTTTCCTCCTCTTCCTCCTGCAGCTTCTGCTGCTGTTGCAGCAGCAAAAGGCGCTGCTGTGCAGCACGAACTGCAGCAGACACGGGGCCCTTCTTTGCTGCTGCAGCCTGAGGTCATAACAGCAGCAAATAAACAACGCGCCTGCTGATGTCTTTGCTGTTGCTGCTGCACCCAGCAGAATAATCAGGCAGCAACAGCAACAGCAGCAAGTCATATCAGCATAAACAGCAGCAGCAGCAGATATCAACAGAATCAGCAGCAGCAGCAGCAGCAGCAGGAAGGAATTGTAGCTAGGGTATTATAACAAGAGAAGTTATTTGCTTCTCCTGTCATCTTCATCCTGCTCTTCTGTGTTGCAGCAGCACATAGCCCAAAGGGCAACATGAATACCCTAAGGGTCGTACTAAATCCGCTGCTGCTGCTGTTGCTGCTGCTGCTGTTGCTGCATCAGCAGCTACAGCAGCAATAAAAACAAGAGAAACACAAGCAAAAAGAAAGAAAAGAAGAACAGCCAGCAACAACAACAGCAGCAAGTGATATCAGCAGAATCAGCAGCAGCAGCAGATATCAACAGAATCAGCATCAGCAGCAGCAGCAGCAGCAGCAAGAAGGAATTGTAGCGAGGTTATTATAACAAGAGAAGGTATTTGCTGCTCCTGTCATCTTCATACTGCTCTTCTGTGTTGCAGCAGCAATAAAATAATATCTAAAAAAAAAGAAAAGAGGAAGAAAAAGACTTACTGGTTTGGGGGCCTCGTCACTAGAAGAGGAGGAAGCCTTCTGCTGCTGCTGCTGCTGCTGCTGCTGCTTCTTTTTCTGTCGTCTTTGTGCTGCACGACTTAACTTCCCCTGTCCTGCTGCTGGTGCTGCTGCTGTATCATCTTCTGCACCTGCTGCAGCAGCAGGGCTCTCTGCTGCTGCTGCTGCAGGGGAAGGAGTTGCTGCTGCTGCTGCTGGGGAAGGAGCTGCTGCTGCTGATGTAGGTGTGCCGCCCTCTATTTCCTGCAGCAGCGCGTCAATGTCATCATCATCTGCTGCTGCTGCTGCTCCTTTCCCCTTCTTCCCCTTTGCTGCTGCTGGTGACGTCTGTGCTGCCTTTTCTGCTGCTGCTTTTGGTGCTGCCTTTGCTGCTGCTTTTGCTGCTGCTGCTGCTGCCTTTCCTTTAGGGGGAGAAGGTGCCTCTATCTCCGCCAATAATTTATCAAGATCCTCATCCTCCTGTGCATACACCGCAAACACGCAGTTGCTGCTGCTGCTGCTGCTGCTCGTGCTCCTGCTGCTGCTCGTTCTGCTGTCCAGACAGGAGTAGCAGCAACATCAACAAATCAACGGCAGCAACAAAGCAGCAGCAGCAGGGAATGCTGCTGCTGCTGCTAACAGAACAGCAGAAAAACGGGCAGCTTCTGTGCTCACCTGCGGAGATCGTTTCCCCTTCTTTGCTGCTGCAGCAGCTGCAGCAGGGGAGACTGCAGCAGCAGCAGGTGCTGCTGTTGCTGCTCCTTTTGCTGCACCTTTACCTCCTGGGGAAGGCGACCCCTTTGTTGATACTTCTTCCTCCGCTTCGGAAGAATCACTAACCTCGCTGCTGCTGCCGCTGCTGCTGCTGCTGCTGCTGCTGTCACTGTCGCTGTCGCTATCACTGCCGCTGCTGCTGCTGCTGCTGCTGCTGCCACTACTACTAGAGAGAGCAGCGAATGCCCTCCTCGGCTTTGCTGCAACTACTGATTCCTCGCTGTCACTGCTGCTCTCCTGCAGCAGCAGCAGCAACAACAACAACACAGCAGCAGCAACAGCAGCACGAAATACACATAAGCAAACGTTGTGCTGCTGCATCTATTGTTCCTGTGCTATTCCTGCATCTGCAATTGTTCCTGCTGCTCTTGCTGCTGCTGCTGCTGCTGCTGCTGCTGCTTACCTCAATGGCAGGAGGTGGTACTTTATCTTCTTCTTCTGATGTCTCAGCAACCTGCTGTTTTCCTTTTGCTGCTCTTTTCTGCTTTTTTGGCGCCATTTTCTCTATTTATTTATTTATTTATTTATTTATTTATTTATTTATTTACTATTTATTTAATTTATTTATTTATTTATTTAATTTATTTATTTATTTACTTTATTTTATTTTATTTACTTATTTAATCTGTTCTATTTCTAATCAAATAAACTGCAATTACTCAAAAAATGACTAAAAGAAACAGACACCTACTGCTGCTGTTGCTGCTGCTGCTGCTGCTGCTGCTGATGCTGCTGATGCTGATTATGCTGCTGCTGCTGATGCTGCTGATGCTGCTGAGCGACTACTGTTGTTGCTGCAGCAGTTGCTGCTGTAGAGGTGAACAATACAAGATGCCCTTAGAGTCTCGGCGATGCTGCTGTTGCTGGCGCCGCTGCTGCTGCTCCTGCTGCTGCTGTCAATGAAGGGAAGTAAAAAGAAGTGCAACAGAAACGAAAGACAGCTGAATAATGCAATGGCTAGGATTCAGTTGTCTGTACACCGCGGGTTGCTACTGTGGGGCGCTCCACACTGCAGCAGCGACTGCTGCAGCAGCAGCAGCAAAACTAGCCGCACAGCACGAGGCAGCAGCACGCAATAACCATAAACCCCTTTATGTTCTCGCTGTCGAAATGTGGAGCTGCTGCTCGGATTCTTAAGACAGCTGCTGCTGCTGCTGATCTCGCAGTGCCGCTGCTGCTGCCGCTGCTCCAGCGCGAGCAGTGGCGCTGCAGCCCCGTACAGGTACCCAGCCCCGAGGTGTATGTACACCTCAATAAAATGAATATTAGTTAAATTTTATTGTTAATTAAATCATTGTCGCTGCAGGGAACACTGCAACGGGAAAGTTTAGTCAAAGGCGGGCTCTGCTGCTACTGCAGCCGCAGCCGCTGCCAACAACAGCAGCAACAGCAGCAGCAGCAACAGCTAATATATATAGATGCAGCTAAAAGACACTTAGCTGCTGCGTCTTTATTGAGGCAGCATTACCATCTTCGCGCATGCGCTGCCTCGTTGCCTTCCCGCCTAGCCGCAACCTGCTGCTCCTGTTGCTGCTGCCGTTGCTACTGCTGCTGCTGCAGCTGCTGCTGCTGTTGCAGTGGTCTCGTGGGGTTGCTGCTGCTCGGCTCGACTCTGCAGCCTTCCTGCGGCTCAGCAGCAGCTCGCTGGTGCAGGCGGCACCCAAGTCGTGGCTCTATTCCCCTCAAGTAGGAGTCCCAACAGCAGCAGCAACAACAGCAGCAGCAACAACAGCAGCAACAGCAGCAGCAGCAAAAAAGTCTTCTGATATTGAAGGATTTGGGGCTTTCGAAGCTTTGATTAAAGAAATTCAAGAGGAGCAATCGAAGGAGGAGCAGCAAACCCCGAAAACCACCGACGCGTAAACCCTAAACCCTAAACCCTAGTTTCTATTCCTAAACCCTACTTCTGTGCCTCACACTATCCTTTATAAACCCTAAACCCTTTCGGAGTCCTAATGCTAAATTTAGGGTTTCCCTGTTCTTGTATGAATGTTTAGGGTCTACGAGGGTTTACGAGGGTTTGGGGTTTATGAGGGTTTAGGGTTTATGAGGGTTTAGGGTTTATGGGGGTTTAGGGTTTATGAGGGTTTGGTTATCAGGCATCGAGAACCTTCAGAGGAGGACAGTCGCGCCCCAAAAGATTTGCTGCTGCAGCACCCCGTCGTGCTGCAGCACCAACGAGGAAAATGTAGTGGCTGTGGAGCTGCCTTTCATGTGAGTTTGCTGCTGTTGTTGTTGTTGCTGCTGTTGTTGTGGCTACTGCTGCTGCTGCTGCTGCTGTTGTTGTGGCTACTGCTGCTGCTGCTGCTGCTGTTGTTGTTGTAGACTGCATGTTGCATTTGTTTGTGTGTTCAGGGGTCGAGACCCGAGGCTGCAGGTTACCTTCCTGCTCACCTGCTGCAGCAGGTGCTGCAGCAGCAGCAGCAACAACCGCAGCAACAGCCGAAGCAGCAGCAGCAGCAGCAGCAGAAACGGAACCATAAGCGTGGAACTCTTAGTGCCCTCTTTGCTGCTGTGAACAAACTGAGGAGTGGTGCTGCTGCTTTCCCTGATGATGATGATGATGACGATGATGATGATGATGCAGCAGCAGCAGCAGCAAGAGCAGCAGCAGCACCTGCTGCTGGTGAGTATGAGGTGTCTAATGATGTTACGCAGCTAGCAGCAGAATTAGCAGCAGCAGCACCAGGCACTAATGCAATGGATGTAGAGAAGGCCCTAATTACTCTTGCTATGTATAACCGTGACCCTGGCGAAGCCAAGCAACAGCAGCAGCAGAAGCGGCGGCAGCAGCAGCAAAAGGAAGAGCAGCAGCAGCAGCAGCAGCAGCAGCAGCAGCGGAATTTGTGGCGTCCTGAGGGGTTTGAAGCTTTTCATCCTATTGAACAGCCACAAGAAATTATACAAACAGAGGAGCCACCAGCTCCTGCTGAGGTACAGCTTGCTGCTGCTGCTGCTGCTGCTGCTGCTGCTGCAGTTGCTAGTGCTGGTGCTGTTGCTGGTCCTGCCGCTTTTATACTGCTGTGTGTCGGTTGGTTCTGCCTTCTGCTGTTTAATGCTTCTGCTACTAATGGTTTGCTGCTGCTGCTGCTGCTGTTGCTGCTGCTGCTGCAGCCCCACATCATCTGCATGCGCTGCAATTCTCTTAGATTTGGAAGCAAAGGAAAACCCGCGCATGCAAATATCGGTGAGGGTTTAGGGTTTAGGGTTTAGGGTTTAGGGTTTGAGGCTTTTGTAGCGTCTAACAATCCAGCAGCAGGAGCAGCAGCAGCAGCAACAGCAACAGCAACAGCAACAGCAACAGCAGCAGCAGCAGCAACTGATATGTTGTGTGCTGCAGTAAAAGAATCAATAGAAGAGAGAAGACAACGAGGCATAAGATTAGTTGATTCTCTGCAGCACAAACGGTGGGTATACACCCCAGTAAATAAATAAATTATATAAATAAATAAATAAATAAATTAATTAATTAAATAATTAAATTAAATTAAATAAATTAGATGAAATATTTTGCTGCTTCTGTTGCGCTGCTGCTGTTACTGTTGCTGCTGCTGTTTCGGTTTGTTTTCTACCGTTGTTGCTGCACCTGCTGCTATTGCTGCTATTGCTGCAATTGCTGCTGCTGCTGTTGCTGCAATTGCTGCTGTTGCTGTTGCTGCTGTTGCTGTTGCTGCAGTTGTATATTTGTCTTAGTAATAGATGCTCTTACATTGGATATACCTAAGGAAGTATTGAGGTGTATATACACCCCAAATCCTCTATTTATTGCCATTAATAAATGCGATTTGCTGCCTAAGAAACCCCCATATATGACGGGGAAGGGACCAAGGACATTAGCACAACAAGTTGTGCTGCAGCAGCTGCTGCAGCGCAGCAGCGGCAGCAGCAGCTGCGACAGCAGCAGCAGCAGCAAGTGGAAGGGGCGCACCATAAAAAAGATGCCTGTAGGAAGCAGAGTGCATTTGGTGGGGCAGTGTGCTGTTGCTGCTGTTGCTGCTGCTACTGCTGCTGCTACTACTACTGCTTTTTATTTGCTGTTGCTGCTGCTGCTGCTGCAGATTATTTGCTCGCTTCCTGTTGGTAATGCTGCAGTGTGCTGCTGATGTTGCTTCCTTTGCTGCATTTCCTGCTGTTGCTGCTGCTGCTGCTGCTGCAGGTGAGTACAAAGACAGGAGAAGGATTAAAGGAGTTATTTAATGCTGTTGCTGCAGAGGGAGAAAAAAGAAAAAGAAATATTTATTTATTAGGGGAAGAAAATTGTGGCAAAAGTTCAATATGTAATTGGATTATTAATAAATATCAGCAGCAGACACATGTAGGCTTGCTGCTGCTGCTGCTGCTGCTGCTGCTGCTGCTGCTGTTGCTGCTGCTGTTGGTGCAATTGCTGCTGCTGTTGGTTGTTATGCTGCTTGTTGTTGTGTTGCTACTTTTTGTGGTTGTGTTGCTGATGCTTGTTGTTCTGCTGCTGCTGCTGCTGCTGTTGCTGCTGCTGCTGCTTCTAGAGGTAGCAACATTACATGTCTAAATGTAGCTCTTCGTGGTGTGTTTCTCCTCTGCTGTTGCTCTGTTCTGCTGCTGCTCCTTTCTGCTGTTTCTGCTGCTGCTCCTTTCTTGTGCTACTGCTGCTGCTGCTGCTCCTTTCTGCTGCTGCTGCTGCAGCAGCAGCAGCAGCAAAATGGTCGTTCAGGTGTAACAGTGAGCCCATTTCCATCAACAACGAATGATTTTCTTTTTTTATTTTTTTCTTCAAATTCAAAATTAGCTGATGTACCGGGATTCTTATCTAATCATTCTCTTAATTCTATACTGACGCAGGTAGGCTCCTGCTGCTCCTGCTGCTCCTGCTGCTGCTCCTGCTGCTCCTGCTCCTGCTCCTGCTGCTGCTGCTGATGCTGATGCTGCTGCTGTTGGTGTTGGTGTCTGGATTCTTATCTAATCATTCTCTTAATTCTATACTTACACAGGTAGGCTCCTGCTCCTGCTGCTGCTGCTCCTGCTCCTGCTGCTGATGCTGCTCCTGCTGCTGATGCTGCTGCTGCTGCTGATGCTGCTGCTGCTGTTGGTGTTGATGTTGATGCTGGTGTTGATGATGTTGGTGTTGGTGTTGGTGTTGGTGTCTGGATTCTTATCTAATCATTCTCTCAATTCAGTACTTACACAGGTAGGGACCTGCTGCTGCTGCTGCTGCTGTTGCTGCTGCTGCTGTTATGTTAACAGAGGGAGGTGGCTCTTTATTCTTCTGCTTCTCCGCTGCATAGCAGCAGCATAAGATTAGAGGAAGGAGAAGGTTTGCTGCTGTCTCCTTTCGGGTGTATATACAACTCAACACATGCTGCTGTATTTATTTCCTTAATGATTAATAAAAATATACCTATTAAACCCCTTAATAAGCAAGCAGTGCAGCAGATGCTGCAGCAAAGGGAACTGCAGCAGAAACAACAGCAGCAACAGCAGCAGCAGCAGCAACAGCAGCTACAGCAGCTACAGCAACAAGAACAAAAATTGCAACAGCAGCAACAACAGCAGCACGAAAGGTACCACAAGCTTGTTTATCCTTCTTTGCTTATTTGTCTCTCATTAATTTATTATTAATTAATTAATTTAATTAATTAATTAAATAAATAAATTAATTTAATTAAGTAGCACAAGCAGCTTTTGCTGCTGATGTTGCTCTCTGTTGCTGTTGCTGCTGCTGCTTGCATATTGAATTGTTCTGTTCTGTTTGTCTGCAGCAGCAAATCGCCTCCATCTGCTGCTGCTGCTGTT
The DNA here is from genome assembly GCF_000499605.1 of Eimeria maxima. Lineage (NCBI taxonomy): Eukaryota > Apicomplexa > Conoidasida > Eucoccidiorida > Eimeriidae > Eimeria > Eimeria maxima. The sequence continues at coordinate 11,405 of NW_013564278.1, read as the reverse complement.
GCTGCTGCTGCTGCTGCTTCCTTCCCTAAGCATGAGACACTCCAAGTAAATATTTCTGTATAACTAATTATTATCTATTATTATGTATATAGTATAGTTATATTATATAGTTTATTTGTGCATATGTATGTATATATATCAAAGCTGCTACCTACTGTTGCTGTTGCTGCTGTTGCTGCTGCTGCTGCTGCTGCAGTTGCAGGGTCGTGGTTGGAAGACAGGAGCAGCAGATTTAATTATTGGAGAATTTGGTTGGCTAACAGTAACAGGAGCAGGACCATTAACTCTCTCCTTGCTGCTGCCTGATCAGGTTTGCTGCTGCTGCTGCTGTTGCAGTTACAGTTGGTGCTGCTGCAGTTTGTGCTGCTGCTGCTATTACTGCTCACCTGATTCTGCTAGAGTATGCATGCGTTTGCTGCTGCGCCTACTGCTGCTTTCGTTGCTGCTCTCTGTGGTTACTGAGGGGGTTTTATTAGGGTTTAGGGTCTTAGGGTTTAGGGTTTATGTTGCTTAGGGTTTAGGGTTTATGTTGCAGGTTCATTGGCGATTAAGGGAAGAAAGTATTCTTCCTCATCCGCTGCAGCTGTGTCCTGCCCTGAGCGCTGATGGCTTCAGGCGTAAGTGCATGCAGCTGCAGCAGCAGCAGCAGCAGCACGCAGAGGGCAACAGCAACAGTAAACGGCAACAGAAATGAGGGACGGGTACTTGTTTCTATATATTGATGCCAACGTAACAACTATTATAGTCTAAGCCTAACAGCAACTGCTGCTGCAGCAGCAGCAAGAGCAGCAGCAACAGCGTTGCTGTTGCTGCTGAGGTGAGGTGGTGCTGAGGGTTTCGACCGTCTTAGGTCTTAGGGTTTAGGGTTTATGATGAGGAAATAAGAAAAGAAACAAACAACCAACGCTGGGGTTTTATAAACCCTCATCCCTCAACACAAGAAGGGAGAGGGTTTAGGGTTTAGGGTTTAGGGTTTGTGCTAGACCCCTCTTCTCCAGTGTTACACGTACCAAACCCTATATAAGGGTTTGGGATTTATAAACCCTAAACCCTAGGGTTTAGGGTTTACACACACAAATCATGACTGCCTAAGCAGCCACGGTGTACAGGGACGGGCATAACACAAAAACAAAAAAAAAGAGAAACGCTGCCATTAAGTTTTCTCTTCCGACACGCGTTGCTGCTGCTGCTGCTCTTGCTGCTGCTGCTGCTGGTGACGCTGAGACACCGCTGCTGCTGCTGCTGCTGCTGCAGCATCTGTGTCTGGTACACTGCGATATAACATTCAACAATGAAATATGGAGTCGCTTAGGCGGCGATGGTGCTGCTGCTGCTGCTGCTGCTGCTGCTGCTGTGCTCAGCGGCCTTGGTGCTGCTGCTGCTGCTGAGGTGGTCAGCGGCTTCAGTGCTGCTGTGGATAATAGCAGCAAGAGTAGAGAACTCCCCAGGTGCTGCTGTTGAGGTAGAGCTGCTGCTGCTGGTCACGTCAGATTCGACGCGCAGATTGCGGCGTGCTGCTGCAGTGCTGCTGCTGCTGCTGTGCTCAGCTGCTGCAGTGCTGCTGCTGCCCTCGTGCTCTCCTTCCTCTGTGCGGTTGAAGTCAAGGAAGTTGGGTGCAATAGTGGAGGTTGTGCTGATGCCCTCCTTCTCGGGTGCTGCAGTGCTGCTGCTGCTGCTGCTGCTCTCCTCTTCTTCTCCAAGGCTGCGGTGTTCTGCTGCAGTGCTGCTGCTGCTGCTGAGCTTGTCGGCTGCTGCAGTGCTGCTGCTGCTGCTCTCGTGCTCTCCTTCCTCTGTGCGGTTGAAGTCAATGAAGTTGGGTGCAATAGTGGAGGTTGTGCTGATGCCCTCCTTCTCGGGTGCTACAGTGCTGCTGCTGCTGCTGCTGCTCTCCTTCTCTTCTCCGAGGACGCGGCGTGCTGCTGCAGTGCTGCTGCTGCTGCTGAGCTTGTCGGCTGCTGCAGTGCTGCTGCTGCCCTCGTGCTCTCCTTCCTCTGTGCGGTTGAAGTCAAGGAAGTTGGGTGCAATAGTGGAGGTTGTGCTGATGCCCTCCTTCTCGGGTGCTGCAGTGCTGCTGCTGCTGCTGCTCTCCTTCTCTTCTTCTCCAAGGCTGCGGTGTTCTGCTGCAGTGCTGCTGCTGCTGCTGAGCTTGTCGGCTGCTTCAGTGCTGCTGCTGCTGAGCTTCTCGGCTGCTTCCGTGCTGCTTCTGCGGAGGAAGCAAGGCAGAGGCAGAGTTGAAGAAGATTCAACTGGTGCTGCTGTTGAAGTAGAGCTGCTGCTGCTGCTCTCCTCCTCCTCTTCTTCTCCAAGACTGCGGTGTTCTGCTGCAGTGCTGCTGCTGCTGCTGAGCTTGTCAGCTGCAGTGCTGCTGCTGCGGTGTAGGTCAGCTGCTTCTGTGCTGCTGCGGTGTAGGTCAGCTGCTTCTGTGCTGCTGATGCGGAGGATGCCAGCAAGAGTGCTGGACAGTTCCTCTGGTGCTGCAGTGGTAGTGCTGCTGCTGCTTCTCCTTTCTTCCTCCTCCTCGTCCTCGTCTACAGCGCTGAGGCGGCGGCGGGGTGCCTGCGTGCTGCTGCTGCTGAGGTGGTCACCTGCTGCTGCAGTGCTGCTGCTGTTGCCTGCGGCTTCAGTGCTGCTGCTGCTGCTGAGATGCTCTCCCTCACGAGTTGAGGCTTCTCCTGGTGCAGCGGTGGAGGTAGAAGAGCTGCTGCTGCCGTTGCTGCTGCTGTCTTCTTTCTTCTCAATTTTTTCTTTTTCTCTTTCCTCTCTGCTTTCTTTTATTCCTTGTCCTTCAACATCATCATCATCTTCTTCTTCTTTTTCTTCTTTTTCTTCTTTTTCTTTTTTCTCTGCTATTTCCTCATGGCTGATGCTGGCACCGTTACCGTTGCGTAGGCTACCATTGCTGCTGCTAATTCCACTGCCGTTGCGGAGGTTGCCATTTCCGTTGCTGTTGCGGAGGTTGCCATTGCTGCTGCTGATGCTTCCGTTGCTGCTGCTGCTAATGCTGTCAGCATTGCTGCTGATGCTGTCATTGCTGCTGTTGCTGATATCGCTGCTGTTGCTGATATCGCTGCTGTTGCTGATGTCGCTCCTGTCGCTGCTGATATCGTTGCTGCTGCTGCTGCTGATATCGTTGCTGCTGCTGCTGCTGATATCGTCGCTGCTGCTGCTGTTGGCAATAGCTGCTGCATGTTTTCTTTCGTACTGCTGAATAGCATCTCTAAGCTGCTGCAGTTGCTGCTCGAAGGCGCCACTCTGTACGTACTGCTGCAGCTGATGGTCGAACTGCTGCAGATAATCCTTGTAGCGACGGACGAATGCTCTGAAGGCAAGAATTACTTCTCCTTCATTTATATCCAAATCTCCAAGCTGCTGCTGCAGCTTCTCTAATGCATTTTCCTCACTACCGTTGCTGCTGCTCTCCTGAATTATAGCCAACTCGACCAACTCGGGTGACAGATCATCAGAGTCGCTGCTGCTTAAGCTGCTGCTGCTGCTGCTGCTGCTGGCGAGTTCTGCTGGGAGAGTAGACTTCAGGAGATCTACTGCTGCAGTTGAAGATATATCGAGATCAGAAGCTGCTAATGTGCTGCTGTTGCTTATGTCGTCCTGTAAGGGACTGATGGTGCTGGTGCTGCTGATGCTGAGGCGGTTGCCGCTGCCGTTGCCGTTGATGTGGCTGTGGCTGCCGTTGCCGTTGTCGTCTAAGCGCTGCAGCACACGGAGAAGAGCGGCGTCTTCTGCTGTTCTGTTGCGGTTTCTGTTACCCAACAGTCCACTTAGTTGTGGAAGGCGGCCGAGTGCGGGTCTGCTGCTGTTGCTGCTTCCGCTGCTGCCTACAGATGACAGTCTGTTTCCATCATCTACTTCCTCTGTCTCCTCCTCAGTGGTGGTGGTGGTGCTGGTTATCACCTCACTGAGCAGCTCGTCACGTGCTGCAGGAGACAGAGACAGCCAAAAGGTGTTTATGCTTGATAGAGCTACGGCAGCAAGCTCGATGGTAGCAGATTCGTCAAGGCCAGCAAGCTCTCCACCACTGCTGCTGCTGCTGCTATCACTGCTGCCAATATTGCTGCTGTTAAGACGGCCATCATTGCCTATGGTCAAGAGAGACCCTCTTAAGCCGAAAGGACGAGAAGCAGCACCAAGTTGGTTCCTGTTGCTGTTCCCACTTCCTGCTGCTGCTGCAGAGTTGGTGCTCACAGCACTTAAAGCAATGAGGGCACCGAGGCCCTTAATAAAGATGGGTGCCATCTTACAATATAAGATATTGGTATAGGAGGTACGCAAACTATTCACAGAGAGGGACACCGCAGTAGTAGGCCTTTATAATCAAACAATCAAGCAAACGAACACCTAACGCAACAACAAAACAAGTATTTGGTGTTGCGATTCGGCGAGTAAATAGAAGAAAACAAGAATTGTGGCACCTGCAGCACAAATAACTTTAGCTGCGCAACAGCTGCAGCTAACTGCTCGCCGTTGCCTACGGGGGGAGTGACCTCAGCAGTGACTCGCCAGCGAACCGCCGATAGCTGTTGGGTCGATCGCACCACTGAATATGGCTATTTATAGCTGCTTTTTAGACCTTTTTGCTGCTTTTTCTACTAATATGTTTAATGTTTATTTATTTATTAACGCCAAATCCAATTTAACCATAAAAGATAGGCAGATCACCCGCATCGACCATCCAGCACACGCGCGCCGCCGCTCGGAGCACCGCTAGTCGCCACCGAAGCAATTAAAGGGAAGAAATAGAATTTTATGCAGATAATTTCCACTTAAACTAACTCCTTATTATTCTTAGGCACATTGTTTTACGTATTTTAAGGGGTGTCACGCCCCCCCAACGTTATTTTTCTTATGAGTTCTACTAGAGGCGGAAAATCGATATCCGTCGCCGACAGTCGTCACCGTCCTTATAGTCCTCCCTGATAGTTAGACACTTTTCTTTTGTTGTTTTTCTTGTTTTTTGTGTTTATTTTGATTAAATTGATTAGACTAATTACATTAAACGTCCAAAGTTGGCACATTTAGAGCCCAATGTTGTCCTACGGAACGGAGCAACGAGGCCCTTGTCGGCAGTGACCCCTTCTATATCTAAACCCTAAACCCTAAACCCTAAACCCTAAACAGTATTTATTCAGGTGTACATACACCTTAACAAACACATTTTAAACCTTATTAGACAACAAAGGAGGTACAAATAGATCCACGTGGGCTGCCGCTTTTGCCGCCGCTGTTGCTGCTGCATTGCTGCTGTTGCTGTTGCTGCTGTTCTGTCGTCACTTCCGTTGTTTCTGCCGTTGTTGTTGCTGTCGTTGTTGTTGCTGCTGCTGTTGTTGCTGCAGCTGCTGTTGTTACTGCTGCTGCTGTTGCTGCTGCCGCTACTGATCACTTGCGGATATGCAGTCACAAACGGAGCATAAGGGCCTGTAGAAAAACCCTAAACCCTAGTAGGGTTTAAACCCTAAACCCTGTACAGTATTAAACCCTAAACACTAATAAGGCACTATAAACCACAATCCCTTCGCACTAGACAGTAACGCCTAAACCCTAAACCCTAAACCCTAAACCCTAAACCCTAAACGAACCCTTGAGTAAGTAGTAAAACTTTAACTGTTTTATTTAATATTTAAATTATTATAATAATTATTTACGCATTTGTTTTCTTGTGCTGTTGTTTACTTATATATTAATAAATAAATATGTTATAGAAAGTTTATTATTGTATATTGTATACATTTACCGAATAATCAGCAGCAACAGTTGCTGCTTTTGTTGCTGCTGTTGCTGAGGTTGTTGCTGCTGCTGCTGTTGCTGCACATTGAGGAATGTTTTGTGGCTGTTGCCGCAATGGCAGAAGCCACAGCAGCAACAGAAATGCAGCAGCAGCAGCAGCAGCAGCAGCAGCAACTGCTTGAGTTAATATATTTCGTGGTTATTTCTTCCTCGCTCCTAGCACGGTATAAAAGAGCTAGAATAAATTTCTTTTTCCTTTTATCTTTTATGTATAGCTGTCTATACACCTCAATATTAAGGTATAATGTTTAATGTATAACATAACAAGGAAATAAAACAAAATATAGTAAACATTAATATACAGACAGCAAGGAAACGGAGCAGCAAAACAAATTAAACATTCATATAAAGGAAATATACTAAATAAAAATAAAACATGAAGAAATAAATTATAAAAAGTTTATAATTATCCTTTATTATGAATAAAAAAAGAAATAAATAAACAAATAACATTATTTAATGTATTTTTCTTATTTCTTCTGTAGGCTCGCCGCCGCCTCGGCTGGTCGCGCGTCGGCTGCGCCTGTGGGGTAACCAGCGGTTAAATATTATCAGCAAAAAGGCAATAAATAAATGAAATAAAATAATATTTAATATATTTAAATA
>NW_013564277.1:0-8763 GCF_000499605.1 Eimeria maxima | reverse complement strand
TTATGATGACACAGAGAGAGGTGTACGTCAGCAGCAGCAGCAGCAGCAGCAGCTGCTGCTGCTGCTGCTGCTCCTGCTGCTGTTATATGATGATAAGGAAGACGATGCATGCATGCATAAATCTTGTTTATTATTATAGATAAATAATATTTATTTTATTTTATTTTATTTACTTTTTTTATTTATATTTATATTTATTTTATTTTATTTATAGGCAATAATTTATATATAAATAAAAAGAAGAAAAAAAAAGACGAATGCATGCAACTACTATACATACACACACTAAACCCTAAACCCTAAACCCTAAACCCTAAACCCTAGAAATATTTAATATGTATTCTTAACAATTTAATAGGAATAAAAAAAAAATATAATTATAACATTAACACTAGAAACCCTAAACCCTAAACCCTAAACCCTAAACCCTAAACCCTAAACCCTCGGGTTGTTTACGTAGTTGTCTCTGTTGCTGGATCTAAGGGGTTTCTTATATAAATAAAAAGATAATTTTTTCTATTTATTTATTATTTATTTATTATTTATTTATTTATTTACTTATTTATTTATTTATTTATTTATTTATTTACTAATAAAAAATAAAAACAATTAAAGAAAAATAATAATTCTTTTTGTTTGTCTGTTTGCTGCTAGCCACTTTTGGGCTCAGCAGCAGCAGCAGCAACAGCAGCAACTGCAGCAACTGCAGCAGCAGGAACATAAACTATATCTGCCTACTATAATAATGGATAGTGCTGTTGCTGCTGCTACAGCAGCAGCAACAGCAGGTCCTGTTTCTGTTGCTGCTGCTGCTGCTGCTGCTTCTGCTGCTGCTGCTGCACTCCACCCTAAGTAAGGTGGTGTGCCTATACAGTGTACATACACCTGGGAGAGCAGCAGATAATACCCCACACTAAGCTCTTCTTGCTGCAGCATTAGTTGAGGTATTTGTTGCTGCTCCTCCTGTAGCTGCTGTTGTTGGTGCTGCTGCTGCTGCTGCTGCTGCTGCTGCTGCAGTTCCCTTAGCAGCATTTAGTTCTGCTGCTGCTGCATCTAATGGCGGCAGCAACTGCAGCGGCATAAACTGCCCAGGAAGAACAACAGACAGCAACTTCTGCATTGCTGCATGAGCAGAAGTGCGTATCTCCTGCAGCAGCAGCAGCAGCAGCAGCAGCAACAGCAACAGCAACAGCAATAGAATTAGCAGCAGCAGTGATAACTGCAGCAGCAAAGGTAGCAGCAGCAATGCAGCAGTAGCAGCAGCAAAAGTAATTTTTTTGCTGCTGCAGTCCCAATGTGCAGCAACACAACTTCAGGTATATAACAGCATGCAGAACTGCAGCAGCAGCAGCAGCACCAGCAGCAACAGGGTGAGCAACAGCAGCAGCAGCAGCAGCAGCAGCAGCAGCTCTTACAGGTGACGTTGCAGTGGTTAACTGCAGCACCAAACCCAAAACTAACGAAGCGTTGGAGATAACCCTGCAGCAGCAACAGCAGCAACAGCAACAGCAGCAGCAGCAGCAGCAGCAGCAGCAGCAAACATTTTATAAATAGGAGGTAAGAGGCCTCCATCCCTACAACAAAGACAACAGCAGCAGCACGAACAGCAGCAGCAGCAGCAACAACAACAACAACAACAACAGCAGCAGCAGAACAGCAGCGGCAACAGCAACAACAACAACAGCAGCAGCAGCAGCAGCAGCAGCAGCAGCAGCAGCAGCAGCAACATACAGTTTATCAGGTAGACTAGCAAGTCCTTCAACAACAGCAACACGAAGAAGAGAAGATAAATTCAATAATTCACGACTCCCTTCTGTCTGTATACAGCAGAGACACATACATTATCTGCTGCTGCTGCTGCTGCTGCTGCTGCTGCTGGTGATGCTGCTGCTGCGGTTGATGGTGAGCTAGAATATAGCTGCAACAGGCATTAGCAAACTTTTGTTGACGTGCAGCAGCAGCAGCAGCAGCAGCAACTAACCAGAGGTGCAGGAGGAACAGCAGCAGCAAAGAAAAGAACTACAGCTGCAGCAGCAACCAATAACAAATGCAGCAGCAGCAACAGCAGCAACAGCAGCAGCAGCAGCCAGTTGTTGCTGCTCTCCCTACCAGCTCTGCTTGTTTGATGACTCTTCCTGTATCGCGTGCATATCCTTCCTTGAATGCCATAGTTTGCTGCTGCTGCTGCTGCATCTGCTGCTGCTGCTGCTGCTGCATCTGCTGCTGCTGCTGCTGCTGCTGCTCCATTAGCCGCTGCACCTGCTGCTCCTTCCATAAGAATTGTACAACATGCCACCAACAAAAACGTAAATAACGAGGAAGAGCAAACGCAGATAACTCTGCTGCTGCTGCATCTGCTGCTGCTGCATCTGCATCTGCTGCTGCTGCATCTGCATCTGCTGCTGCTGCAGCATCTCCTGTTGCTGCTGCAGCGGCATCCTCAGCAGCCGTGGGTCTTATCCCTGAAGAGTTACCAGCTGTGGCGGACTCGCCTTTATCCTGCTGCTGCTGCTGCTGCTGCTGCTGCCTCTGCTGCTGCTGCTGCTGCTGTTTCTTTGGCTGTTTGTGTCCCGATTTGATAGCAGACAGCAGCAGTGCTGCTGCTGCTGCTGCTGCTTCTCTGTGCTGCTTGAGTAAACCCGGCAGCTGCTTAAGGCCAGACATAAATCCATTCCTTTGTAACCAAAAACGCAAAGGAACCTGCAGCAGCAGCAGCAGCAGCAGCAACAGCAGCAGCAGCAGCAACAACAGAAGAAGAAGAGGATAAGCAACAGCACAAACGTCTGTGACACCACCATAAGCAGCAGCAGCAACAGCAGCAGCAACAGCAACAGCAGCAGCAGCAAATATTGCTGGAATACACCCACCACTAAGAGCAGGAACATCACTAGAACCAGCATCAGCAGCAACATCATCATCAGCATCATCATCAGCATCATCATCAGCAACAGCAGCAACAGCAGCAACAGCAACAGCAGCAACAGCAGCAGCAACAGACCTGTTGATTATATAAGAAAGCAAGAAGGAAAGAAGACTCTAATGAGCAAATTAAATTAATAAAAGATAAAAAAGATAACAAAGAAATATTCATCAATTCTTTCTGTATACAACATACATACATATATACACACATATTATTCATCCTCCTCCTCCTGCTGCTCATGCTGCTGATGCTGCTGCTGTTGCTGCTGTTGCTGCTGATGCTGGCGGTGGTTGTGGTAGTGGTGTGGGCCTGGTGGTGATGGTGATGATGCTAGGGATGGTGTGTGGGTCCTGCTGCTCCTGCTGGTGTTGCTGTTGTTGCTGCTGCTGCTGCTGTTGTTGTTGTTGTTGTTGTTGCTGCTGCTGCTGCTGCTGCTGCTGCTGGTGTCTTACCTTCAGCAAGTCAATAAGCAGCAGCTGTGCAACACTTCTTGCTGCTAAATCTCTTGGATCGAAGGGCAGCCTAGGGAAAGATGCTGCTGCTCCTCTGCTGCTGCTGATGCTGCTGCTGCTGCTGTTGCTGCTGCTGCTGCTGCAGACAGACTCTGGCAAAGAACTCAGCAACAAACGACGATCCTCAATAGGTAGAGGGCCGTAACCTGCTGCAGCAGTGTCTGCAGCAGCAGCAGCAGCACCTGCAGCAGCACTGCTGTTGCTGCTCAGGCCGTGATGCAGCAGCCACTCTAGCGGGTTGCTAGAGGCTATGTCTGCTGCTTCCTGCTGCTGTTGCTGCTGCTGCTGCTGCTGCTGTGGCTGTCTTTGTTGCTGCTGTTGTTGCACCGGCTGTTGCTTTTGCTGCTGCTGTTGCTTTTGCTGTTGCTGCTGTTGCTGTAGTTGCAATTGCTTGTCTGCAGTAGCTGTCAGCGCATGCATCTGCTGCTGCTGCATCTGCTGCTGCACTTGCTGCATCTGCTGCTGCTGCTGCTGCTGCTGCAGAGGGAAGGGGGAGGAATATAGACCATAAGACAGCAGCAGCAATTGGGGTGTAACTGCACCTCCCTTTAGTAAATCACGAGGAGATGAACTTATTAATGCATCCTGTATACAATAAATAAATAAATAAATAAATAAATAAATAAATAAATAAATAAATAAATAAATATATAATAAATAACTATTAATAAAATTAATAAATTTATTTATTAATGCATGCATGCGCAAATACCTACATAACAACCCTATATATCCTGCTGCTGCTGCTGCTGCTGCTGCTGCTAATGGTGGTGGTGGTGCTGCTGTTGCTGCTAATGGTGCTGCTGTTGCTGCTGCTGCTAATGGTGGTGGTGGTGCTGCTGTTGCTGCTAATGGTGCTGCTGTTGCTGCTGCTGCTGCTGTATGTGTACTTACAGAAATAGCATCAACAATAGCTGCCCATTCTGCAGCACCAAGCTGCTGCTGCTGCTGCTGCTGCTGCTGTTGCTGCTGCTGATGCTGCTGCTGCTGCCTAGGGACTGGAGGGGTCTGTTGGGGATAAAGAGAGATGCAGCAGTTACGTTCTGCAGCCGTTGCTGCTCCTGCTGCTTCTGCTGCTGCTGCAGTAGTTGCTGCTGCTGCTGTAGCTGCTGCAACTGCTGCTGCAACGGTTGCTGCTGCTGCTGCTGCTGCTGCTGCTGCTGCGCACACTTATGGAGGTCAAAGAAGAGATCCTCAAAGACAGGACATAAGGCACCCTTTAATACTATCCGCCACAGCTGCTGCTGCTGCTGCTGCTGCTGCTGCTGCTGCTGCTGTGGTTCTGCTGCTGCTGTTGTTGCTGTTGGACCACGCTGCTGCTGCTGCTGCTGCTGCTGCTGCTGCTGCTGCTGCTGCTGCTGCTGCTGTTGCTGCTGCTGATGCTGCTGCTGCTGCCTAGGGACTGGAGGGGTCTGTTGGGGATAAAGAGAGATGCAGCAGTTACGTTCTGCAGCCGTTGCTGCTCCTGCTGCTTCTGCTGCTGCTGCAGTAGTTGCTGCTGCTGCTGTAGCTGCTGCAACTGCTGCTGCAACGGTTGCTGCTGCTGCTGCTGCTGCTGCTGCTGCTGCGCACACTTATGGAGGTCAAAGAAGAGATCCTCAAAGACAGGACATAAGGCACCCTTTAATACTATCCGCCACAGCTGCTGCTGCTGCTGCTGCTGCTGCTGCTGCTGCTGCTGTGGTTCTGCTGCTGCTGTTGTTGCTGTTGCTGGTGCTGTTGCTGCTGCTGGTGCAGCAGCAAGCCGACCACCATGCTGCAGCAGCAAACGGAAAAGAGCAGCGAGAGCAGCACCTCTCCTTCCCCCTATCCTTGCCAGTCCCTCAAGTGTCTCCTCCTCAGCAGCAGGAACCCTACCTGCTGCTGCTGGTGGTGGTGCTGCTGGTGGTGCTGCTGCTACTGCCGGTGCTGCTGCTGCTGCTGCAGTTGCTGCTGCTTGCGGTTGTGGCGCTGCAGTACGCGTAAGAAGAGCAGCAGCACCAGCAGAAGGGTAGCTGGCCATTTCTGCTGCTGTTGCTGCTGTTGCTGTTGCTATTTCTGCTACAGGTGCAGCAGCAGCAGCAGCAGCAGCTGTTGCTGCTGCTGTTGCTGCTGGCGTTGTTGCTGCTGCTGCAGCAGCAGCTGCTGCGGCACCTTCAGGCCGACACGCCAGCTGCCCTAACGCCAGCAGGATAGAAACAAAGACAGGGAAACTCTGATCTGCTGCTGCTGCTGCTGCTGCAGGTGCTGCTGCTGCTGCTGTTGCTGCTGCAGGTGCTGCTGCTGCTGCTGTTGCTGCTGCAGGTGCAGCAGCAGCAGCAGCAGCATGTTGGCCGAGCAGAGGAGTAGACAGCGCCTGCTCATGTTGCTGCGGTGATGGAGCTGCTGCTGTGTCTTTGTCTTGCTGCTGTTTGTCTTCGATTTGCTGCTGCTGCTGCTGCTGCTGTTGGTCTGCAGCACGTAATAGAGCATTTGCTGCTGCTTCTAGTGTATGTACAGCATCAGCAGCAAGATGAGGAACAAGAGGAGCAGCAGCAACAAGAGTTAATAAGGAGACAATATTTGCTGCTGCTGCTGCATGCACAGCAGCAAAATATTTATTAATTATTTCTTTTATTATATTTAATATAGGCAGCAACCTTTTATTTAATTTATCTGCTGCTGCTGCTGCTGCTGCTGCTGCATCTGCTGCTGCTGCTTTATTTGCTGCTGTTATAGCTGCTGCATTCGTCCCGTGTTGCTGCTGCAACAACAACGACGACGACGCTCCTGTTGCTGCTGCTGCTGCAGCTGCTGCTGCTGCATTTGCTGCTGCTGCTGCTTCTGTTATTGCTGCTGCTGCCTCTGCATGCAGACAAATAATAATAGATGACCAACCTATGCAGATGTTATGCCCAACAGCAAAGATAATATTATTTAATATATCTATAATATAACTTCTTATTGCTGCTGCTGCTGCTGCTGCTGTTGCTGCTGCTGTTGCTGCTGCTGGTCCTGTTGCTGTTGCTGCTGTTGCTGCTCCTGCACTTAGAGATACAGCAGCAAAAGGAGACACAAAATCTATATTCATTAATTCCTCCATTATTATTGTCTCCTCTTCCTCTTCATCTCCCTTTTGCTGCTGCTGCTGCTGCTGCAGTTGCTGCTGCTGCAGTTGCTGCTGCTGCTGCTGATCCTCTCCACTGTCTTGCTGCTGCTCTTCCTTCGACTGTTGCTCTGAGTCTTCCTCCAACTGCTGCTGCTTCTGCTGCAGCAACTGCTGCTGCTTCTGCTGCAGCTGTTTCTGCTGCTGTTGCTGCTGTTTCTGCTGGTGCTGCTGCTGCTGCTGCTGCTGCTGCTGCTGCTGCTGCTTCTTATGCAGCAGCAGCTGCTGCTGCTGGTACTGCAGCAGAATAAATCTTGTACTTATTTGCCTTAATGCATCCAATGCACTAAGTTGTATATAATAAGAAGGATGATAAACAGCAGCAAGAAGGTGCTGCTGCAGCAGCAAATAGATATATTTATTTATTTTGCTGCTGCTGCTGCAGCAGCATATCTCTACTAATCTATGTAAAGAAAATAATCTTGGTGGCTGCTGCTGCAGCTCAATTATAGATATCTGCTGCAGTGCATGCAAAAAGCAGCAAATTGCTGCTGTATTCAGGTGTATAGGCAGCTCATATACCCTATCTATATCTATATAATTATTATTTATTATTTTTTTATTTATTATTATTATTTCTTCTTCTTCTCCTTTTATTATATTTAATTCATTACTAATTAATCTATTTATTTCCTCCTCCTCCTCGTCCTCCTGCTGCTGCTGCTGCTGCTGTTGCTGCTGCTGCTGCTGCTGGAGTTGCTGCTGTTGCTGCAGCTGCAGTTGTTGTGTCCTTATATCATTCTCATAGACAAAGGGGGTGATAGGAGCAGCAGCAGCTGCTGCTGCTGCTTCTGCTGCTGCAGTTGCTGCTGCTGCTGCTTTTGCTGCTGCTGCTGCTGCAGCTGCTGCTGCTGCTGCCTGTTGTCTTGTTTGTTTAGTATTTGTTTCTGCTGCTGCTTCTGCTGCTGCTGCTGCTGTAGGTGCAGCACGAAGACTCTCATACTGAGATATAAGCAGCAAGACATCCCTCCATGCTGCAGCAGTAAATACAGCCCCGTGCTGCAGTGCTGCATGCAGCAGCAGCACTGCTGCTTGTATATTCGTGTGTTGCTGCAGCAGCCGCTGCTGCGCATAACGGAAGCCAGCTTGCTGCTGCAGTGCTGCTGCTGCTGATTGCATGCATTCAATATGTTTCTCTAGGCAGCCAAGCTCAAGCAGCAAACCAATTCCTTTTACAGCTTTTTCTGCTGCTGCTGCTTCTTCTGCTGCTGTTGCTGCTGCTGCTGCTGCTGCTGCTGCTGCTGCTGCTGCTGATTTCCTCTGTGAATAAGCTGCCAATACACCGCAAAAAGCATCAAGCAATTCATGCCATAAACAATCTACAAGATAATACAGCAAAGGAATTAACATATTATTATCAATTACCCCTCCTGCTGCTGCTGTTGCTGCTGCTGCACCACCACTGCTGCTGCTGCTGCTGCTGCTGCTGCTGCTGTTGTTGCTGCTGCTGCTGGTTGTGGGGGAAGGATGACGAACAAGATCAAGGATGAATGGCTCCTTATACAGCCGTGGCAGTGCTGCTGCTGTTGCTGCTGCTGCTGCACCAGAACCACCACCAGCTGCTGCTGCAGCAGGAAAAGAAGAAGCAGCAGCAAGAGTAGGAAGAGCAGCAGGAGGAGAGAGCAGCAGCAAGGATTGAGTAAGAAAAGGGAGATCAGGAGGAGGGATCCATTTATTCTTTTTTATACGATGATACAATAGCTCAAGATACACCTCAGATATCTGCTGCTGCTGCTGCTGCTGCTGCTGCTGCTGCTGCTGCTGCTGCAGCAAGCCGTCTCATAGAATCGATTGGCAAATGCTTCGATGATTCGATCGATCTTTTGCGCTTCGCCCGGCAAACGAAAAAAACTCAAAAAATGGCGAAGGGCGGAGTCTATGGGTTGGTGCTGCAGCAGCAGCAGCAGCAGCAGCAGCAGCAGCAGCAACAGCAGCAACAATAAAAATAATAACAGATATATATTCATAAAGAAAATATCAATATAATGAATACCTATACATTATTTATATTTATTATATTTATAAATATAATTAATATTTATTGCATGCATATTTATATATATACATAATAATATATATATTTATTTATATTTATATTTATATTAATTAATTTATTTACCTATTTATTCATTTATTATTAATTAATTAATTAATTAATTAATTAATTAATTAATTAATTAATTAATTAATTAATTAATTAATTA
>NW_013564275.1:0-9989 GCF_000499605.1 Eimeria maxima | reverse complement strand
AAGTATGCTTTGTTGTGGCTATTCCCGTTGTTGCGGTTTTTGTTGCTGCTGCTGTTGCTGCTGCTTCTGCTTCTGCCTCTGTTTTTGTTGTTGTTGCTTTTGCCCTTGCTGTTGTTGCTTCTGCAGTTGCCGTTGGTGTTGTTGTAGTTGTTTGTTTGTGTTTGTTGTTGTTTGTTGTTGTTTGTTGGTGTTTGTAAATAGTGCAAGCCTGTGTAAGTATGCTTTGTTGTGGCTATTCCCGTTGTTGCGGTTTTTGTTGCTGCTGCTGTTGCTGCTGCTTCTGCTTCTGCCTCTGTTTCTGTTGTTGTTGCTGTTGCCCTTGCTGTTGTTGCTTCTGCAGTTGCCGTTGGTGTTGTTGTAGTTGTTTGTTTGTGTTTGTTGTTGTTTGTTGTTGTTTGTTGGTGTTTGTTGTTGTTTGTTGGTGTTTGTTGTTTTTTGTTGTTGTGTGTTGTTTGTTGTTGTTGTTTTGAGGTTGTTGCTGTTCCTGCTGCTGTTGCTGCTACAGTTTCTGCCGTTGTTGCTGCTATTGTTATTGTTGCTGTTGTTAGTGTTGCTACTGCATTTGTTCTTGTTGCTGTTGTTGGTGTTGTTGTTGCTGCTACTGTTGCTGTTGTTGCTGCTGTTGCTTTTGTTGCTATTACTGTGGCTACTGCATTTGCTGTTGTTGCTGTTGTTGCTGTGTTGTTACGGTTGTTGCTGCTGAAGTTGCTGTTGCTGTTCCTGCTGCTGCAATCCCTGTTGTTGTTACTGCTGCTGCAGTTGCTATTGGAGTTGCATTTGTTGTTGCTCTTGCAGATGTTGTTCTAGACTCTAGAGCTTAGGGCTTATCGTTCAGGTGTCTAAGGGTTGGGAAGTAGGGTTGTCGTCGATTGCCCCCATTTCTAGATAGAGAAAAGGCCTGCAGACGGCATCAACCCTGTCGGCATGTGGCTTGCTTGCGATCGTGGGAGTTATGGTATGTGTCAGGGGCAGTTCGATTCCTTCGAGATTTCAAATAGTTTTTTCTAAATACATATATTCGCAGAAGGGCGAATGAACCCCTTGCAGAAGATGAGTCTTGAATATTTAGACAATCTGCATACTAATAGGACATGTATCTTGGCTTTCGTCTAAAGGTTGCAGTCAGCAATCCATAGCCTCTTCATTCCTTTCGATAACGCTCATAAACTCCTTCATTGACTCTCCTCGCCTTTAGATTACTAATACTGCAATGTATAAATACGAAGTATTTATGTGCACATTATACATACAGATGCACACAAACGAACTTATTATGCAGGGTACTTCTCAAATATATACTGCATCTACCAATAATAAGTTCGTTGCATCCACCAGTACGCATCTACGTATCTGCCTACATATATCTGTAGTATATGTGCATTATATACAGTAAAATCACAGCCCGGCTGAGGAGAAAAAGCCTGCTATCCTTCCGTTTTAAATACCAAAGAGACAAAGTTTCGGAAAGGAAAGCTAACTAATTAAAATGGATTTGTCAAATGCAAACAAACAAAGAGACAAAGTTTCGGAAAGGAAGACTAACTAATTAAAATGGATTTGTCAAATGCAAACAAACCAAACTACTTGTGTGCGTGTAAATAGAATCGACAACTGGACACTGGGGAGGTGAGAGCTGCCCACCACTAGCAGATAACATATATGAGTACCATTGTTTGGTATAGATGTTCAAAAAAATTGACATACACATTCATTGGGGAAATGATTGCAGATGCACCTTATAATGCAGAAATATTTCTCCATATATTTTCCGTGGCCCCCAATAAGTTTCAACTGCATAATTTTGCAGCTCCAACAGCAGCAACACAACCACATGCTGCCGCAAACAGAAGTTCTAGCGGTAGACAACTGACTATTATTCATAAGGAGACAATGTAATACGATGACAAGAGAAACACAGAACACAACAGACATACACATTCATTGGGGAAATGATTGCAGATGCACCTAATAATGCAGAAATATTTCTCCATATATTTTCCGTGCCCCCCAACAGGTTTCATTTGCACAATTTTGCAGCTCCAACAGCAGCAACACAACCACATGCTGCTGCAAAAAGAAGTTCTAGGGGTAGACAACTGACTACTATTCGTAAGGAGACCGTGTAATGCGGTCTCTCTTGAAGTAATGATGGGAGAGCACCCGGGTGGCAAGGAGCCAGCTGCAGTTGCCAATATGCATGAATCAAACATACCTATAAACTGAGAAGAAAGTTTGCACATACTTTGCTTGTATAGAATTGTTTTGACGGCATACTTCTCCTAACTTTTCCTCACTACTAGGTTCCTCCCCTTGAGATCCACTCTGCGTCGTCTCTCCTATACGGGTTGTAATCCATGCAACTGAAGTCACTGGTTGGGAGACATTTGAACAGGTACCTTTTCAGCTCCACCGTCTCCTCTGCAGAAGGCCTTTTCCCCTGTTTGAGTAACTCCAGCGCTTGCATAAGCCTACTGACCATTCGCCTGTTCAAGTTGTGGCTTGGGCCGCCACCTTTCTTGTGTATCACAAGTGTTGTGGGAATCAACTTTACGAACGCCTCCCATTCCCTCCGCGATTCTTCAAAATTTCCCAGCACTTGTAAAACAGAGACAATTGAGTCAAGAAGCAAATAACGACGACCCAGCACATACGCAGCGCGCACAGGAGGCATTTCCCTCACCCTTGTCCTGTGACGGGCCAGTAGGAATTTAGCCAGGCGAATCGCAGAGACGTATGCTTTACGAGCGTCCACTTCACCTAGAGCTTCCTTTTTGAAAAGGTCTCGCAGACACATCAAACAGCGATGTGCCATACCTTGAGGCCCGTATGACTCGTCAGATTCCATGATCGACAGGGGAGGTGTAGATACACCCGGGGCAAGCACAGGCAACCGATAAAAGGGGTGCTCATCCAAAGGAAGTGGCCCAGAAGATGCTGGCAAACCCGTGCTGTGACCCCCGATGGCAGTTCCGCTGCTTCCAGCAGAAGCACCATCTTGATAACTGGAGGTGCTCGCTTGGAGTGCAGTTCCGCTGCTTCCAGCAGAAGCACCATCTTGATAACTGGAGGTGCGCGCTTGGAGTGCCCCCCCTGAAGAGCCCAAAGATCCATCCGAACGCAGCTGAGCTGGATGCAGGTGGGATTCAGGTTTGTTGGCATGACCAGTTGGTTGTGTAGAGGGTCCTGGTTCCTCTTCGTCACTAGCATCAGACACTTTAACTGAGGGAAGCGACTCCATCGAATCATCAGAGTCAATTTTGTTGTAATGCAAATATAAATTCAGTGCGGAATCAGAGAGCCATACATCAGGAGAGGTAGGACCACCAAATCCCACAGGGGTCTGTGATTCGCTTGATTCGCTGGGGTATGCGGGCATGTTAGCTCTTCCCCCCTTTTCCGTAGGGACCTGGAGCATCAATCGCTTGGCAGGAATGCCAGAATGCAAATCACTGCCACGCCGTGCAGAGGCCCTATGAAGCTTCAAAGAGAGGGAAGGGGCCAACTTAGCTGCTGCATCGCCTGTCTCACCGCCACTCCGTGCAGAGGCCCCAACAATCTTTTTCAAAGAGACGGAAGGGGCAAACTTAGCTGCTGCATTGCCGGTCTCACCGCCACGCCGTGCAGAGGCTCCAAGAAGCTCCTTCAAAGAGACGGAAGGGGCCAACTTTGCTGCTGCATCCCCTGTCTCACCGCCACGCCGTGCAGAGGCTCCAAGAAGCTCCTTCAAAGGGACGGAAGGAGACAGCTTAGCTGCTGCATCGCCTGCCTCAAGTTCCTGCATCAAACTTCCTCCATCTGCTGGACCGGGGGCTGTTGCTGTGTGGGGATGTGGACGCTCTGGAGGCAATAGCGTTGCAGCCGATGAGCTGCCATCACTAAGAGGCTGCTGCGACACCGCAGTCGTACCTGGGGTAGTTGTTGTAGCCTTAGTACTAGTAGTAGCAGCAGTCGGAACAGGACTCACCAAGTATTGCGTCGCTAGATTCGTGCGCTGCTGGATATGGAGGGGAAGGTCAGAAGCCTGGTGAGGTGGCCGGGTAGCCGAATCCCCTTGGGTTCTCTTCTGCTGCGCTTGAAATAGGATTTGTCGATGCAAGTGCTGTTGTTGCCGCCGTTGCTGCGGTACAAGCAGCACCTGCTGTCCTTGCTGCGGCACAAGCAACATGCGTGGACCTGTCCCAGGCACGAGCAACACCTGTCGCCCTTGCTGCTGCTGAATCACCAGCTGCTGTTGGCCTTGCTGCTGCTGACGCAACTGTTGCCCTCCGAAGGGCTTCACAAGAAGCGCCTGTTGCTGTCCTTGCTGAGGTAACAGAAGCACTCTCTCCCCCCTCTGTGGCAGCACAAGTATCCCTCTTTGCTGCTGCTGCTGCTGGCTCGCGTGTTGCTGCAGCGCTGGTTGTGGTGGACGCTGAGGTCGTTGCAGCAAATCAGGGCTTGACTGCTCCAATTCTAAACAAAGGTTAACAATAGCAGTAACATCAGGATCCTCATCGGAGGGCGGAGGAGAGACCCCTCCCGCTAATCGTCGGGCTGTTCTTCCCCGTTCCACCCGGCTAGAAGACACACGACTGGCGCATTTTGCAATTAGAAGAAGAACCCCAAAAATGCTAAGGAGCAGGAGAGGCGTCAGTCTATTCAGCGACGCAGCCGATCCCACCGGCGCCCTAGAGGGCGTCGCATGCCAAAGTATTCTCTCTACTCTCTCTCCCTCGTGTTCCTTCTTTTTTCCATCAGAAGCAAAGGAATCAGGAAGTGGGTAATCAATCGACGTCTCTCCCTGCGTCTGAAGCGGAAGGTACATTTCCATCCGCCGTCAGACATCCATGCACATGAGTTTCGCCCCGTACGTTAATCCCTAGGGAAAAGTCTTCTTATTTCCGATACAACAGCAGCTAGAAGCACTAAAGAATGGTTGATCCAGCAAGCGAGAACAGAAGACTCCCCAAAATAGATGAAAGGGGCCCGTTTCGGAGGCAGTATCCGTCCACTAGGAGCAGGCGTTTGTAGCGTGGGACGGGCACCGCTATAGATCAACCCTAGATGGGGGGGGGCATTTACCAGCCATAACGAGCATCAAATGAGTTTAGCCTAGACAGCATTCAATAGTAATGAGGTATTTAAACTTTTAATGAATACTGTTAGCTCCCCAGAGACGCCAATTCTTGCTGCTCCTGTCGAGCGTTGTGGTGTGTACGCTGGAGGCGTGTAACACAGGAAGCAACAAAGGAAGCAACAGCATGCGCTATTTGTAAGGCTGGTATTGTAAGCGCATGCACTTTTAAAGACTGGGATAAAGTGTTATACTATTGAATATTCCGTTCGTTTGATCATTACGGAGGGATATGCCGCTTCTCCTCTGCTTGTATGTGGGGTTGCTCTAGGCGCGCAATTGGTGACGATAGTGCAACAAAATTCACAATTCAATCCACTTCCTCTTCCTTTTAGAAGGCATAAAATGAAGTCTCTCGTAGTGTGGTCTCAGAACCGTAGAAGCATGGAGGGTTCAGTTTATTCTCCCGAGCAATGCCATTCTTCCGGTAGCTCAGCGCTAAGGTTGATAGCAAATTAGCGTTGTCTCAATCCCGTTTCTAGGCAGTAATCAAGTTGGCATTAAACGTCAAAACACCTTCCATGAGAGCCTAGGCGTCGAAGAACACTGTGTTCCTCAAGTATGGAACCAGGTTGTAGCGTATCCTGTGTCGATGTGTTCTGGATTTTTTCTGGGGACTATTGTTATCTACATGGGAGGCAAAACGCCTGGATCAAGAGTCCCATAAAGGAATGTGAATTGCCTAACCACCTAACCAGTTACAGCCGCCCTGAGCATAGCTATTCGAGCATCTGGAGCATCTGGAAGGCGGATGTGGTGCCAGGGATTGCAACATACCTTGCGGCTGTCGGCGTTGCTCTACTCTGCAATGCGCTGACTTTTCATGCTGGAATTAACTTCCTAAGTTGCTGAAACTGAACGGAACTGAGTAATGATGGATTGTGCCAACGGAACATGCGTCTCGTTTACATTGAACAACGTTCAAGACTGACTAGACTACAGACGCAGGTGTATGCATGATGGAATGAATCTCCGCATAGTTGCAGTAATGACACTAAACTTTACTGCGATTCGGTGTCCTTACTTTAAGTTTAGTACACCGAATCGCAGTACACGGACAGTCACATCGTAACAAACAGAACGCAAAATATTTGGGATTACTGGGTTGGATAACGGCAACCATTAACGAATGATTGACGAGTGCCAATCATATGCTGCGCTGTTCACGTTAATATCTACAATGGTTGCCGGGAATGTAAGGATTGCCTCCAGATGCTTATGGGGAATACTTTCGCGCAAACGATCCTAAGATAATCATTCAGCTTGCTTTTTCCCGTCCATGTATTGTCTCGCTTTGTTTGTAGTGATGTTGTCGTCACAACAAAGTCACCCGACGAACCGTGATTCGTTTCACGGTTCCTCGAGTGGTTGGGTGGTTGTGACGAGAACTTTTCTTTCCCTTTGCGGACCATAGTCGCTGGTAATCTGGGCATTCCCCGTATCGTTGTAAAAGACTAATAGCACTAACTTTATGGAAAAATCTATGTGTCAAGTCTAAGTTGAAGGTGAAGGCTACTGACGCGGGAACAAACATGCCCTACTCAGCAAACATCTTCGGCTTCTTCCAATCCCGGAGGATTCGAATCCCACGGGATTGCAAGGAGCCCATCCACCTCAATATGCATGGAAGTAGAAACCTACAATAGGTGTTGCCCAAGGTTTATCTAGTACCACAGGAGTTCCCCGGCGGTGGTGTATTGCGACATTCGCCATCAATTGTTGAGTTTAGGGATACTTGCTGCCGCGACAGTGCATAGATCACGGTGTGCTCCATTTTGAAGGGGAACTGGAAGGATAACAAACAGTTGCACTTGGAGGACACAGTGCCTGACTGCAAGGCGTTGAGATAATTCATCCGGGACCACGTTACTGATTCCTCTGGTATGCGTCGCCTTCAGTAGCGACGCATATCTAGTTAGTAGCTCCGTCCGAGCCGGAAAAGCCACAGAACAGCCCTTTCAGTTGTGTGCTCTTGAAGATTTCACTAGTCAAATTGGTCGTTTTGGAGGACCACGTGAGCTAAACAATTCGTGCACAACGCCGAAGGCAGCATACTCTACAGCGACCATAAGCATGGGCCCGCACACCCTTATCCACTTATCCTGTAATCGTTCCTGTCTCTGCTGTCAATAGGAGCTCATATTTTGTAGATCATGCGCTCTCAGCTAACTGTTAGTTTTTGCTTTGACAGGTTTGTTGCTGCTGGCTGCCATGCTGGCCTAACCTATGTTGCTGCTGGCTGCCATGCTGACCTTTGGTTGCGGGTTTTATCGCCACACTTTGGTGGAACACGCCGCTGCAGTACGCCCCATTGTCGTTGGCCGCTTTGTTCATTTTATTTCGTCTCTTTTTGTCGTAGCATGTTGCTATTTGTTCGTTTTGGTTGGCAGTAAGTGTGTGTTTGCTCTGCATTCGACTCGAAGCCTTCAGACAGACACGGCTCTCTCCCCGAAATGAAGCACAAGGCCGCTAGGTAAAACTCTGCGTTGACATTTGCTGATATTTAGCTTGAAAGGCGTAATGTGAACATTGCGATAAACGTCACGAGAGACACATGTATGCATTGGGAAGTTGGATGGAGGAACATGGTACATAAAAGGTCCTACCAAAACCATCCGATCCTCTTTGAAGAGACATGCAGCATAATCAAATGATGCAATATTCTGCCTTCCCCACTTCAGATGAAGTGTCCGGGGTTACTGCACGTTTTAGGAGTGTTTGACAAGAATATTTCGTTTCCGTTTTAATCTACCTGCTCCGCCAAAGATGACGTAAACGCCTTGTGGTGTTGCTTCTGTTTCTGCTACCAATCTGAAAACCATTGGCTCCAGGGTTTTGCAGGCATCGTAAAAGGTAGATGAGATCCAACAGACTAAACGATTAAATCATTTGCAAAAGAGAAACAGACAAAGAGACAGGAGCTGCCTACACAGCTCTCCGTCGGAGTTGTGAAGGCAGCATCTACTTAGGCTGGAGGTGAACCATCCCTTAGGGCAACCAAGATATGCGCCTAAGTGCCTAACTCCCCCTCCTTACCTATAAGCAGAACGTCTGGGAAATAAATTGTGCTCTTACTATCTAACAGGAATTCAAAGTCCAACTGCAACCAACAAACAAAAAGAGAAGGCAGCCATTGAGGCACCCATGGGGTGTGCAGCCTGCGAAGTGTATGCATTCTCGACTGCATTCCGGTTACGGCTTGTTTCTGTGGCGTCTTCTTCTTGAGTCTTGGCCCCCTCAACACTGAGAGGAGTTAAGTATCCAAGCTGAGCCTTCAGCAGAGCGTCCTGCTGCTGTTCATATTCGCGCAACAGCGTCAGATTCTCATGTTCCTTGTGCAAAGTGTGTCGTAGTGCGTCCACATCCTTTACAATTTCTCCTCGTAGCTTAGAAGAGATATTTGCTGCTGACTTCAGACCATTAGAGGCCTTCAAACTGTCTTGAAGCATCTGCACAATATTCTGGCTTTCAGTGTACATCTTCCCCATCCCCCGTTCATATGGCTCTTTCAATATGTTCGATGAAACAGAGCCATATACTTCACCACCCTCTGCCGCTGCTGATGGTGGTGACTCTACTTTGCTTGCTGCTGTTGGCATTGCTGTTGCTGCTGCTCTCTGCTCTGTGGCTGCTGCTGATTCAGGTTTCTGCTGCTGCAAGAGTTGCATTCCAGCTGCGCCCTCATGCAGATCTGGGCTGTTTGAGTATTTTGTGGGAGCAAGCTCGGCTCTTTGGCTTTCAGTTCCTTCCTTGTGGTGTTCTTCCATTTTAAGTGTACGCTGAGGCGTATGCCATACTGCACTAGGCGTCGATGCTCGCACACTGTGTTTGGCTGGCGTTGTCGGCTGCAGTGAGGCAGGGCGGGAGCTTATAAGGCAATTTCCGGGGTGAATTGTCGTTAGAATCAAACAGATAACAAATATCAATGCCAAGTTAAACATCCAATGCTTTCTTTTCCTCAATGTGGAGCACCCCAAGTCTGGGTGCAACAGCTGCTCAATGACTGCCGCCGCCGGTATTTGTGCTCTCCTCATGGCGGAAGGTCAAGAGTAAAGTACAAAACAAAGCGAATTAAATACTTCTTCCTATGCATAAACCGCCTGAAGACACGTTTCATCACTGAGAAGCAAAATCTGGAGAAAACGGGAGGAAGCCGGCACATGCGAGCGCGTGACCTGTTGTACATTACGTTGGCAATGTCTCCAGTGGTCTCACGCGGCTCTTCTTCCACGCTCCCTTTGAGCGAAACCCCCTTGAAGTCGTAGGTTTCGTTAGGCCTAACTAAGCATTATTATATATTTATTTCCTACTTGGATTGTGTGAAACCCAAAAGCTTCTGTACTTCGTTTACAATTCCACTTCCACAGCTGATCAGTTACTCGGACATCGCCACCGCATCCTCTCGTCCTATGGGAAATGGCCAAACCAAAAAAGTTGATACCTAATTTAGATGCGTTTAAACATTAAATTCATTTAATATGTGCAATTAAATACGGCCGGGGGCGAGGAGATGGTTTCCGCAAATACAACGCGTAGCGACGGTCTACACATTCGGTGGTATTAAGAAGAGCCAAACAAAAATCCGGATGCAACGGCTGCTCAATGACTGCCGCCGCTGGTACTGTTGCCCTCCTCATACTGAACGGCCAAGAGAACATAGTGCAAAGAACAGGGAAGTACAGACTTTCCCCTATGCATAAACCGCCTGAAGGCACTTTACATCACCGAGAGACAAAATTTGGGGAAAACGGGAGAAAACCGGCATATGCGAGGGTATGACCTGCACATTAGGCTGGCAATGTCTCCAGTGGTTTCATGTGGCTTTTCTGGTTGGTAAGGGTTGATTGGGGTGACGGGGGTAGAGGGGGAGGGTGGC
>NW_013564274.1:0-10163 GCF_000499605.1 Eimeria maxima | reverse complement strand
TATATATATATATATATATATATATATATACTGACGGTAGACTGTGTATTCGCTTTTAGGCCTGTTTAGGGATATAATGGGGATATGAATTGGGTTTTAGTAATTAAAAATTTAGGTGCAGCATATATCTTGATCTGATTGCCTACGTAGGCGCAGCAGCGGAGAGCGCACAATGTACTACCATATTGGCGTCTCGGTTTGCTCGATGGCTGCATGCAAGCCCGATGCACCTTAGCACAGCTTCTAGTTTGCAGATACGGAGTTTTTAGTTATTTTTAAAATATAGTATCGGTTTAACTACCCTTGTGAAAACTTGACACACCTCGACAAAGTGAACAGGTGTGGACAGGCTATTGACGTGGGGGGACGGAGCAGCTGTCTTCAAGCACGCAGGATACTTGCGTGACTTATAATTTTATGTATCAGTTTCGTTTGAGGGCAGATGTGTCATATGGGAAGAAGTTGCTTGGGAAGTCCCCCGTTTATCAAGAAAGTATCGGCAACCATGCTGCATGCTCAGCGCCAGCACATCGTCATGCAGCAACTCAAGCTCATGCCCAGTAAAACTGCAACTGGCCTCGACGCCAATTGTACCTTTTGGTAGCTGCTGAATGCATTGCTTTTGTCGGCATAAGAACAAGCTCGACACAATGGAAAGGCAACAGAAGGGCTCCATTTGTTCTCTGGCGTATGGGTCTCTAGCTGAGGCGGGGGCTACAGTTGACACCCATCTACTAGAATTATGCCGCCCCCATTACAAGGTACCAAGCGCACTTTTGCCAGTGGCGAAATATGGATTGCCGCATCCGCAAAGTGGCGCCGGCCTTCGGTCTTTCAGGGGAGTTAACGATGTCCTTTTTACACCGTATTGTCCATCACTGCTCTTGGCGTGCACGCCTGAAGGCACCATTCTTACCTTCGACATGAATCATGAAGCATTCATTTCTGAAATGCCGGTAGCTGGGGAACCTGGTGATATGCCCAATCCAAACGGCTATGCTCCTTGCGTCCATGTGAACCGGGACCCCAACACTCCTCTCCTTTTTTCTGGTTCCCCAAATGGCGATGTTATGGTATTTGACTCACGCATTTCAGGCGTCAGCGCAAAGCTTCTTGGACCGAAGTTGTGCCCCATACTTCGTCTTCCTTCTGCACATGATGGTGCTCTTTGTGGAATCGGCACAGGAGTGGCATTGCATCCACAGTTATTTCTCACGGGAGGCCGCGAAGACCGGTGGATACGGGTATTTGACCTTCGTTTTCCATTTCATTACAGTTCCGGAGGCTCTGGCTGCGGAATCCCAACCCCATATCCACTGGAAGCAAAGCGCCTAGGGCCGAGTGAGCAGGATAGAGACTACCCTTCACTCTTCATGACGTTTGATGTGTCCCCGGATGGCTCTTTACTGGCAGCATCTGTAACTCGGTATCGTCCTGCTGAGAACTTCGGGATACGGGGAATGTTGGAGGGTTCTGATGGTGAGACAATTCTCATCAGCCTTCCCGACGGTCTGCGTGCCATCAAGACAATTGCTTCCGCTGATGGATGTGCAGCGGATTTCGTTCAGTTTTCGCCCAACGCCAAGTATATTTTGCAGACCGGCGGTGTAGGAGCAATACATTGCAAACTGTGTTGGCAGTGCGCATGCCGTTGTTTTTGTGGTCCCAGCTTTCGCCAGAGACACTCTTGTGCGCCGCAGAATATCACCAGCGGTTTCCAGCTTCGTACGCTGGCTTGCAAAGGATGGGAACGTGGATCTTTGACAGAACTACAAAATGACGACGAATTTGGCACAGAGGATGCTATCCACAAGGGCCGACTGATGTCATGCCATTTACCGAATGGGTGCCGGTGCGCGTATCACCGCGCACAGCTCGTTAATCTTGTTCAGTCAAACAGAGCTGTCAACTTAAAAAGTCCCGCTGACAGTGCTGTTGCTTTTACTGATTCATTCTGCCTTTCCCACTCTCCTAAAGGCCTTCGCCTGCAGCCGAGTACAGGCGTTCAGATCGATCCGCCTAGATGTTGTTCACCGTCACTGCCACCGGCTGCGGGACGAACCGGTGGGCTCCTCCGTCTATTACATTTTACGCTGCACGGCCCCCAGAGTGCTTACGCACAGAGTTGCAGACAGCGTTTCTGGGACCATCTCTTAAGGGTGCAGGGCTCAAAGGCTGTTGCAGCCAGAGCTGATGGTGCTGCTGCTAAGGAGGTGTTGCAGTTTATGGATAGTGACACGCAGCACCAAGCTGGAAGCGTTGACGATTGGAATCAGGTGTCTGAGAGCTCTACTGATAATGGCGGCAGCAATGAGTCGCCAGCAGTTTCAATGCGAGGAGCGAAAGCCCCCGCGACAACAATGTCCGAGACACGAGGAACCACCGTTAGTGACACACGAGCACAAACTAAGCCACTATTATTCCCACTTCTTCATCCACAACTATCTCACTTTACCGCCAGCTGCGGTCCAATCCATCCTGCTTTCGTCCGTGCGGAGGGGGCTACTTGGCCATTCAAGTGTCGGTTGTGGGGAGGGCTCGTTGTCGGGTATGGTGGCTCCACAGCGGATCGTTGTGGCTGCAGCCGGTTGTATGAGGGCCTGAAACTATGGGACTCCACAACAGGTGTCGTACTGAGCTGGGCAGAAGGCGAATTGGTGAGTGCAGGAGCAAGCTATCTGCAATTGCGGTTCTCGTCTGTAGGCAGATGAGACTGGCAATGCCCAACCTCGTGCTACTAGCACGAGGTTCTGGTGGGCGAATGTTCAGCAATGCGCATATCAGGCAGCTAAACTGGACCACAACAATGTTTGCCACCAATGAGCTGCTGGCAGGTGGGACTGTATACAGTATACGGAAGCAGATTGTGTGCTGTTGCTACTTTCAGGCGTCAGAGGACACCTTAAGGTGTATTGCGCCCCTTCCGGATGTCAGCTCTGGCCTCCTCGTCACTGGAGGATATGTACCCTCTGACTTCGGCAAGATGCGGCAGTCCGCTTCATCAGCGGGATTGACGTTTTGGTCCCTTCAGCGTCGGGACGATCTGCTGATGGCCGCCCTTGATGGTTCGTTTTCGCTGGAGGTACAGTTGAACGACGAATCCCCTGGAGGGGGCGATGATTAGGAGGAAGTCATCGACGACCGTAGTATGGGCTTCACAACAAAAGAGTGAATGCCCTGATTCAATGCTGTAGAATGGCACTTGCACCTTGAATTCTGGTGCCTCGCATTGCGACACTAACGAAGTCGCCTACTGTGCGTTCAGTTGTTTCAGCAACATATTTTGCGTGGCCTCGTACCAGAGAGCGGGCAGTTAAACAATTCCTCCAAACCGAGTGGGTTTGGACGACATGCGAGGCTGCAACAATGTAGCTAAGTAACCACTGCACTGCCCGTACGTGTTGTCATATATACTATTAGTTTAATTTCACCGGATGTTTTCTGGTATCATTTCGGAACCCGATCCGGGTATTATGAACTGCACCAATCGACAGAAAAAGAAGTGGTATGTCGTAGCTTACGCTAGTCGTCAAGAATGCGCCGCCGTCTGCTCACAGGGCGGCGTTTGGCTGCACCGCGCACAGCCCTGCCACGAGGCTTCGCTTCATTTGCAGCGGTTTCTGCACAACCTGCATTGCGCGCAGCAGTCGTTAACATGTCCTCTGCAGGTGCAAACAGACTCTCTGATTCCGAACAGTGCTTATCGGTGACGGTTGCACGGGGCTGTTCCTGATCCCCGTCTGGTGCGTTCCTGTGTGTTTCTTCGGATTCGGCGTCAACCCGCAGACCGGTGGAGTGCTCGGCCTCTTGCTGGGCTTGTTTCTGCCGTGTCTCCGACCCCGTGACTTCATCCTGCATTTCTGGCTGCTCCTCGTGCAGTTCCCCAGGACCACGTGAAGCCAGTGCTGGTTTCTTTGTTCCTGCTTGCGAATCAACATCCATGGAGGCTGGTGCATCTGATGCACATTCAGCCAGTGGTGGAAGCGGTTGCTGCTGCACCAGAGCCAGGTCAATCAGCCCAAGCATCTCTGCTGCCTCCTCCTCTGTGAATCTGACACGCAACATCACAGCAGAAGCAGGGGACACTATCGTGCGAAATTCCCCGTCACTTGCGAGATTCTGTAAAAGTAACTTGGATACAAGTAAACAAGGTACCGGATCAAACAGGGGCATAGAAGCACTCAAAAAGGAATGTGTAAGCAACTTGCATGTGTCGTAGCAAACCTGCTTGAACAGTCGTCTAGATACATGTATATCTCGACTGGCTTGAAGGCGCCGAGATTCAGGATGGTGAGCAGCTCCAATTCTGTGAGGCCAAAACGATGGAAGAGGACGTCGAGGCACTCGCGACAGCGCCGACTGATTAGCGGTGACACCCCCCCAGTTCGAGTGGCGCCAGTTCCACTGGCTCTTCTGTTGACAACTTGAGCACTTGGTGCCCGCTTTGGCGGGACTCTAACTCCTGCTGTATGGCTTCTTGATCGATCTGCGAGGTTACGCGCATCCGTTGGTGCGCGCACGAGGTGTAGATAAGGGCATGTCTTCCGAATGTAGTCCTGCACCATCTGGTTGAACATATGTTGGTAAAGCAGTTCTTTAACTTGATCTAAACTGAAACGTTCGACCGAGTGATCAGTCTGCCAGCTGACGCTGTCCTCACGATCATTGAATTTCCGAGGCTCCATATTTGAGACAGTTGTGGGTGCTGAACTACCTGAATTGACTGAGCTTGGCTTGCTAGCCTGTCGCAGTAAACACTCGACAGACGGCAGCAGTTGTTGTTGCTGTACTAGAAGGAGCATCACTTCCATATTTGTAATGGTGTCGCACCGCTCCTCCA
Organism: Eimeria maxima; assembly: GCF_000499605.1. Taxonomy (NCBI): domain Eukaryota; phylum Apicomplexa; class Conoidasida; order Eucoccidiorida; family Eimeriidae; genus Eimeria; species Eimeria maxima. The sequence goes on along the minus strand of NW_013564274.1, from coordinate 5,323 downwards.
GAATCTTCATTTTGCAAAGTTGACGGGGTGACTATAGCGATGCCCAAATATCCGGATGAAGTACTAATGCCATCGACGCAGTGGTTCTTCCCGAAGTGCTGCCATGGATGCGCCCAGTAGTTGTTTAGCAGTTGCAACTATTTAGATTATCAGCTGAATATATAGGTAAGAAATATGGCAAGTCACGAGAGGCTTACTTAGTGCTGTTATATTCAGATATTTTAGGGGGTGCAGAGCCCCCTCTACCAGCTACTTATAGAGCGCCAATATATAAAGCTTCGGATGACAGTCTGTCGACAGTGAGTCCATGATATCGATCGAAAATAATCAACTCGGGTCTAAAACAATATCGTCCAGGAAAAGATGTAGAGTCCAAATAAGTCTGGGAGAGAAAAGCCTGCTGCAGTGGCGGGCTTGCAGGGTTGTCCCTGAAGGAAGTGTGTAGAGACAGTAATTTGCTAAATATACGGCATTTACTAAAGTTTTGTGCACCAATACGAAGAGAGGCTCGTGTTCCCGATGATCAAGCAGGTCTACGCTGACCGTCTTCCGCATGCGTTCCAGTCCCACGGGTATCACTTCACGCCTTCACGCCTTCAATAGAGGCGAGGACATTCGGGACATTATTGGGATTTATTTCTATGGATTTTCACAAATGCGGTGAAATGGTTGGGTTGTAGGACTTTCTGATATTCTTTTTGCTTCGCGAGCTCATGCCAACCCATCGGGTGAAATATTAACTGCCGACGCGGGGATAGCATTCTTTTCTGAGTGGCTCGAATGAGCTTTTCGCGCCCTTGTGATTTATTTATTTTGCGGGAATACGGGGCAGCTCCTGTGTGTGGGAGGTAGATGGTCTGCTGTCAGCCCGGCGACGCCAGAACACAGGGAAAGCCATGGACATTTTCCAGTGCTGTGCTTTTCTTCCGTAGATCCTTTCTTTTGGCAGTCTGTGCACGGCCCGAAGATGGAACAAGTCGACTTGTTCTTTACGCACATCCCGCCGGTGACGCGAGTCTGTCTCGTGTCCTCCACTCTGTTGATGGCCCTCTGCACGCTTGAGATCATCTCACCCTTCTCCTTGTACATGAACTGGCAGCTTGTTTTCACGCACGGACAAATCTGGCGCTTGATTACGTGCTTCCTCTTCTTCGGAACTTTTTCTCTCCACTTTTTCTGGAATGTTTACGTCCTTATTTTCTATTGTTCAACTTTGGAGGAGCATCGCCGTAGTGCAACATTCCTATGGATGCTCATCTGCACTGGAGGGCTTCTTCTGGTACGTTTAAAATGCATACACTTACTCTAGTAGATCTTTTAAACCTCGTTCTCGAGAAGCTGTTGCATCGCGCAGTACGCGATGAGTTGCACAGTTTTCCCTCCATAGCTTCTTTGCCCTCACCAAATATTCGAAACGGGCACTTTTCTGTCCTCTCATTTTGCAGGCATTCTCGTACATTTTCGGAGTGAGTTCGTACTTTTTTAGCGGCTCAATGATTAACGTCATGACTTACATATGGGGTCGCCGGAATCCGAACACGCGACTGTCCATTTTCTTCATGCCTGTGCAAGCTCCGTACTTGCCCTTCTTGCTGGCCTTGTTATCCCTTCTGGTGGGCTGGAATATGGCGGACCACCTCGTTGGCATTGCAGTCGGCCACTTCTACTATTTTTTTGAAGACGTCTACCCGCTCTTGCCGACCAGCAAGGGATTCCGCATATTCCGGACCCCGCGGATCTTGATGTGGCTCCTGAAACAGTCGGAGGACTGAGGTTAACGCTCAACGCCAGAATTTCCTCTGCACCAGCACCACTCGAATAGCTTATCAATCGGGGCAAATGACGTCGCGTAATAGGAGTACCCGGTCTGCAATTTGTTAGGGACTTCTGCAGGGCCAAATGGCATAGTGCAATCACTGCAAGCAGTCCCTTCTCTAGCAGTGCAGATTATACAGTGAGCACGGAATCTTAGGATTCCACCGGCACTCGTGTTGCCACCGCTGTTATGAAGTTCCTCAGGCTTGCTGGCGAGCCGGATAGCGGGTGAGCACTTGCCCACACTGTATCGGCAGACCAAGTATATATAATGGCCAGAGTGTCTCAGTTATTCCTCTAACGTTATGCGCTCAGACATTTCTGGATGGTATCCCTGGTGGGTTCACTAGGCGCCGTGCTCCTCCGTCTTTTAGTTAAGGGCATTCGCTGAGCGACATGGCTTTTGGAGCCCATTGAACTCCTCTAGGCATTTTTGTGCTAGTCAGAGGAGGCTTACAGATTTGTGATGCTTCGTTAATTCCTATCGCGTACTGTTTGAGCCAGTCCACGAAATGTTCCTACATGTTTAGGGAGGCCTAGCTCAGTTGGCTAGCGCAAGAGGCTACCAAGGCTCAAATCAGTGTGTGCACAATATTCCGGCGCACAGTATAGGTCAAACTGTAGTCGCAATTCGGCTCTGCTCCTCCAAGGCTAGCTGACATTGCCTTGACGAACTGCCGGTAAATCAGCCTTGCCGCCGAAGTTACTCCGGGAGTCCCATTCAGTGGTCCTGCAAGTGCTCGGGAGCCAGAGACAGATACTCTTTCTCTGTTCGACGGCGGTTGTAGGTGTCGTCGTAAGGAATGGCAATAGGATTCGCCACTGGAGCTGCTGAAGGGTAATTGGATGCGGCCAATTTTGCGTCCATATATATCATTTGCACGCGTAAAGCCGTCTATGGGATATGCGCAGCTAGAACGGCCTTAAGCGCCACTTCTGCACTTAGATTTCAATATGGCTTGTTGTTGTACTGCTGCGTAGCATGTAGTAGCCCTTCTGGTTGTTTCCATCTCGACTCTACACAATCTAACTTAAGGAGTCTTGTTTATACATGTCAGCACGAAGTTGGACGAGGGCCTAGTCTCTGTGCCGACCCCATGTATCCAATCAAATGAGGATCACTGGATTGGATACCTAGTTACCAGTACTTCCATTTGCTACTACTGTAATACTTTGTCATATCAATCATGAGGGTGTGTTGTGACTTGCCAAAGTATTACTGTTTGTTCGGTACTAACCCCCGCTAATGTTTGTGCTGTTTCTGGTATGCAAAGAAATGAGCATTACGAGCTCCTTAATGGCTATGAACCCAGTGGAACCCATTACTCTGACAAGTCAGTGCCAGTCAGCGCCGTAGTGACATGAGGAAACGTCGTGATGGAAGTCTGATATAGCCAAGACAAGCAAGCTAGCAACTGCACGAGAGATACAAAGCGTGAATCTCTCAATTCGCAGCGCGTCACTTCTAGTATACATCACTGCACCTTCCGTTGAACGAAATACTACTGCGGCGTTGCCCTACGCTTGGCGTTAAACTTTTCGGCACTGCGAAGAGGGAGAGAGCAGGGACAAGCTTTCTTCACCAAGGTTCATAACTTGAACAAGAAGTTGCGTGGGCGTACCCTATATTTTTAATATAAGATTCACACAGGTGGTTCGCCAATAGTCTACGAACATTCTCGTGGTGTTTGCCACTGTGGCTGGTAAACGTAGACGGGTCCAAAGTGTTCGGTGCTTGCTTCCCATTCAGTGCACTCTTTGATCGTTTTAATATATCCGCACCGATAGGCTACGCTGAAAGATTAGCCTTGAGATCCCCGGGGTGTTTGCAGAGTGATACAGGGCCCAGGAACTAAAGCTGCGTCGGCTCAAAGAGGGTTACGCTTCACTCTTGCGCTTGAAGGGCAGGATCAAATAGTACTTATATGCAAAACAAAGTTAAGCCTGCACGAAGATGTACTTAGTGGTTCGATCAACCTTTCGTTTGCAGAATGGTTGTGCATAGCGCCCCGGCCAGGAACTCAACGATAATGTTCTTTCTCGTCGACTTCCTTGGGAAAACTGCAATTGGCAGTAGGAACGGGTCATCATTGAAAATAAGAGCACTGTCAGGAGGGCAGGTTTTTACCTCTTTCAAACTGGTTCCAGTGAGCAGTATGTTTGCTCAGTGCGTGTCGACTGCTGCTTAGGGCTGCTCCACCCATCTTGCTCCCTCCTCCCAACCAGGCAGTTGCGAGGGTGCAGCCATAAATATCATTGTTTTGCACACTCCCCTGATACTGTGGCCTGGCAGATCTTTTCTGCCTGCCGTCCCTCGCAGTGTTTTCACTGAGTGACCTGCAACGATGGGCCATGCAGAGCTCTCCACGTAAGCTGTTTTCCCCCTCAAACCAGTTCCTTGAATGAGGAACTGGATTTTATGAGCTACTTCAAAGGTTTTGTGACCTCATATTAGCTTGTTGAAGTAATGTGCTATCAAAACTTCACTCCACGGTATAAGGATCGCCCGTTCTAGGCCCAAACCCCCCACTTGGCTGCTCTCCTAAGTGTCGTAGGTGGACCATTGGCTCTGTAGTGTCACATTGCTATAACAACCTTTTCCTGGTTGTATCAAGTTGAGCTATGGAATTATTTTACGCTTTCTGGCCGTTAATATTGTCACCAACGAGACGGAATGGCTGCTCAAGGTGCGGGATTTAGCCGCATTTCGGATGATCACATAGCAAGTGTGATTCGTGATTCAGACGAATGGGCGTTTGTGGAATACATGATCCAGATTAATACAAGGACATCCCGTGTCAAGCTCCTCCATGCTTGGCACCTGTCACCTCTCCCCGTTGTGAACCAGTTTGAGAGGCGGACAACGGTGAGACTGCGAGTGGCTTACAGCAACCATTTAAATTCCTAACAGCCTAAACGATAGACCCAACCATCTACCTAGAAGTAGTTATTGGCGTGGCGTTGGTAGCCAATCCGGCGACAATCCTACTGCAACTGTGCTTATGCTCATTCAGCGCCGTCTGGTGGTGTATTCATTTGTCGACGCTTCCATGCTTGACGAGGAGAATTCCATTCAGGATGTTGCCAGGCGGGGCTTCAAGATTGGTCCTCGGGGAATGAAGTTCATCCTGGGGAACTTCAGGTGTGGTGTCGTCGGTGGACTAATTAATAGAGTACTTGACATCGCTGACCTTGCTTGCCCTAACACCAAATTAGAAGGGTATAGATGATATATTTAGCACCCCTACGATAGTCATATTAGTATTGGAAGAATAGCATGATGTGCTATATGTGTCAACTGCTTGCTCTTGTCTTTTTTGCAGTTTACAGGGAATTCCGCTTCTACGGGGGGGACCGAAGGATGCACCGGATCCTTTCACGCTTCCTTCATGTGGGCTGCAGATGCACAGACACGGCGATGTGCTTATGCTACACGGGCATGCTCTCGTCATCAAGATGCTAGCGACAGTATAGTTGTCTCTATCTACCCTCATGGAAGACTTCTACT
>NW_013564273.1:0-9990 GCF_000499605.1 Eimeria maxima | reverse complement strand
ATTAATCAACAGCACACGTAAACCCTAAACCCTAAACCCTAAACCCTAAACCCTAAACCCTAAACACTAATTTTTTTTTTTTAAAAAATAATATTATTCTTAATTTAAATATTAATAAAATTAGATATGAGGAACTCACTGGAGATATACGTATTAATCAACAGCACACGTAAACCCTAAACCCTAAACCCTAAACCCTAAACACTAAACACTAATTTTTTTTTTTAAAAAAATAATATTATTCTTAATTTAAATATTAATAAAATTAGATATGAAGAACTCACTGGGGATATAAGAATTAATCAACAGCACACGTAAACCCTAAACCCTAAACCCTAAACCCTAAACCCTAAACCGTAAACACTAATTTTAAAAAATAAAAATAATATTATTCTTAATTTAAATATTAATAAAATTAGATATGAGGAACTCACTGGGGATATAAGAATTAATCAACAGCACACGTAAACCCTAAACCCTAAACCCTAAACCCTAAACCCTAAACCCTAAACACTAATTTTTTTTTTTAATTAATTTGTAATGCGTAAATAAATAGCTAAAGTAACTAAATAAATAAAATATTTACTTATTTATTTATTTATATATTTATATATTTATATATTTATTTATTTATTTATTTATTTATTTATTTATTTATTTATTTATTTATTTATTTATGCAGGAAGCCCTTCTTAACTCTGCAAGGAAGAACACATCTAAAAGGAATAGGAAATTTACGGTGGTTTAGGCAATGCCAAAAATTAGCCAAGTACCTCTAAACCCTAAACCCTAAACCCTAAACCCTAAACCCTTAAGTTGAGCTTCAATTAAGCAAAAAGAGAAAAGAAAAAGAAAAACACTTTAGGGTTTGTTTGTTTTAGTCTTTAGGGTTGTTTTTAGGGTTTAGGGTTTGTTGCTCCACTTTTTTTTGGTGTTAGGGTTTAGGGTTTGTGAATTTTTGGGTTTAGGGTTTAGGGTTTTATTTTTGTTTTTTTTTTTTAGGGGTGTATTAGGGTTTACAGAGTTTAATCATTCCTTTATTTCTTCGCCAACCCCCCAAGGGGTGCAGAGATTTGCTGCTGCTGTTTGCTGCTACCTAAAAGCAAGAGACAGTATAGCAGCAGATGCAAACCCTCTTGCTGCTGCAGCGCAGCAAACGCAGATTAATGTTGCTGCAGTAGAAGAAGAGGTTAGATACAAGAAGCCATTCTGCTGCTGCTGCTGCGGCTGCTGCTTCTGCTGCTCTTTATGCTCGTGTTGCAGTTGTTATTACTCGTGTTCTTGCTGCTGCTGCTGCTGCTGCTGCAAGTGGTTGCTGTGGTGCATGTGTTGTGCTGCTGTGCTGCAGCTGCGGGCAACGGAGCAGCAACTGCAGCAATTAACAGCAAATCGTGCTGCACAGCAGCAACATGCTGCTCTTCTGCAGAAGGAGCTGCAGTCTCTTAAATCAAGTATGTCTGCTGCTGTTGATGCTGCTGCTGCTGGTGTTGCTGCTACTGTTGCTGTTGTTGCTGCTGCTGTTGCTGCAGCTGCTAGCGGATGGTGTTGCAGCTGCTGCCTCACCTGTTGAAGGCCTGCTGCTGCCGCTGCTGCTGTTACTACAACAGCACATCCTCCTCCTCCTCCTGCTGCTGTTGCTGCTGCTGCTGCTGCTGCAGCTGCTTCTTCCCTTGAGGTGGAGCTCCTTAGTGCAGAAGACAAGAGAGGACTGCAGCAGAAGCAGCAGCACAGACTGCAGCAGGAAGTAAAAGAAGCAGCACAAGAATTGTCTAGACTGCAGCAGCAAAAAGAAGATTATATGGATCAAATCGTACACAGCCCTAATAAGGTCTGCTGCTGCTGCTGCTGCTGCACTTGCTGCTGCTTCTGCTGTTACACTTGCTGCTGTTGCTGTTGCACTCGCTACTTCTGCTGTTTTTGCTGCTGCTGCTGCTGTGGTTCCTGTTGCTGCTACTACTACTATTGCTGCTGCTGATATCGTTCTTGCTGCTGCTGCTGTTGCTGTTGCTGTTGCTGCTGCTGTTCAGCTGAAGCAGAAGAGACAAGAGCTACAAGAAGAGCAGCGGAGACAAGACATGCGTTTGTCTGATATAAGTAAACAGCGGCAGCAGCAGCAGCTGCTGCAGCAGCAAGTTGCTCGTTCCCTTAAGAAAGCATTAAAGGCTGAGTCCTTCCTTACTACACATAAGGCTGATTGTCTTGAGGTACATAAACCCTAAACCCTAAACCCTAAACCCTAATAGTCTAACGGAATATGTTGTTATGTGCTGTGGTTGCACACTGCCACTATACAAGCCCCTATCAGGGTTTAGGGTTTAGGGTTTAGGGTTTAGGGTTTAGGGTGTATGAGTGCAGCCTTATGTTGCTGCAAGACAAGACTTACGTACAAGCGAGAAGATGCAGAAGGAGCTGCAGCAGCGTCGTCAGCAGCTGCAGCAGCTGCTGCAGCAGCTGCAGCAGGAGTATCAGCAGCAGCAGCAGCTGCTGCTGCAGGAAGAAGAACAATTAAGCAATAAAACAAAAGAATTAAATGATAGGGTGCAGCAAGCAAAGAAAGAAGCAGAAAGCTTCTGGAATATGCTACCTTCACAGCAGGTGCTGCTGCTGCTGCTGCTGCAGTTGCTGCTGCTGTTGTTGCTGATAGTGTAGCTGCAAATGTGTTGTTGCTGCTGCTGCTGTTGGTGCTGCTGCAGAGACTAATGCCTTGTTTGCTGCTGCTGTTTGTGTTGCGCAGGAGAACATTAAGTTGCTGCAGCAGCAGCTGCAGCAACTGCAGGTATCTGTACAGCGGAAACGAGCTATGCATGCAGAGCTGCTGCGGGCAGTGCAGCAGGCGCAGCAGCAAGTAGAAGAACTATTTAACTCCTACCTCGCACAGCTAGAAGTCTGCAGGTAGGGTTTAGGGTTTAGGGTTTGGGTCTTCTTGAGTGCGGTATTGGGCTCCCATTAGGGTTTAGGGTTTAGAGCTTAGGTGTTAATGGGTCTGACACTGGGCTCCCTTTAGGGTTTAGGGTTAACAGTAGACAACAATCTAGGGTTTAGGGTTTAGGGTTTAGGGTTTGGTGTTGCTGCAGATGTTCTTTGCCTCGTCCTGCGAGTTTAAAGCAAAGTCTTGCCGACTCAGAGAACGAACCCCCTCAGACACTGCAGCAGCAGCAGCAGCAGCAGCAGCAGCAGCAGCAGCAACAGCAGCAGCAGAAACAGACAGAGGAAGAGCAACACCACATCCCTAGGACAGTGCTGCAGTCCCCTCATAAACCCATCGCCTGTGCGGCCACAACTAGAACCTAGGGTTTAGGGTTTAGGGTTTACAGCCTCCTACCAGCAAATATATACCGCAGCAGGAGGAGCAGCAGCAGAGGAGGGCCCTATGGGCGGCCCCCTCCCCCCTGCCTTTTGCTTCCCCTTTGGGGGGGCCCCTCATGTGGGGCCCCCGAGGTCCGAGAGGGGCCCCTCTTGTGGGGCCCCCAACTTAGACATTGGGGGGCCCCCTTTTTTTGGGGGCCCCCAACTTATAGAGGGCCCCTTGATGGAGGGTTTAGTTATTTAAATGATGAATTGTTCTTTTTGTCATTTAATTGTTAAGAAATCTCCCTCTAGGTGTCTCCTCTTTATTTGTCTCCTTTTTATTTGTCTCCTTTTTATTTGTCTCCTTTTTATGTGTCTCCCTTTTAGGTGTCTCCTTTTTAGCTGTCTCCTTTTTATGTGTCTCCTTTCTATGCGTCTCCCTTTTATGTGTCTCCTTTTTAGGTGTCTCCTTTTTAGGTGTCTCTTTTTAGGTGTCTCCTTGCTGCTCCTTCCTCCCTTTTATATTTCTTTAGTACATTTTGCTTATTCATAAACCCTCCCCTAAACCCTTCTCTAAACCCTCACTAAACCCTTTCTAAACCCTAGCAAAATTCTTCCCTAAACCCTAAATAAACCCCCTCCTAAACCCTAGCAAAAGCCTCCACTAAACCCTAGCAGAACCCTATCCTAAACCCTAACTAAACCCTGTCCTAAACCCTAACTAAACCCTTTCCTAAACCCTAACTAAACCCCTTCCTAAACCCTAGCCAAACCCTTTTGTCTCCACCCCTTTTTGCTCCTTTGCATCCTCTTCGTTAGATAAAACCTCCAACATGCAGCTGCACAGCTAAAAAGCTGGCTAGCTGGCTAGCTAAGCATAGCTATCCAGCTAGCTAGCTAGCTAAGCCTAGCTAGCTAGCTAGCTAGCTAAGCCTAGCTAGCTAGCTAGCTAGCCTGACTAGCTATAGACATCTAGTCACTCAATATCCCGAGCTGTGCTTAGCCCTGCCGCTTCTTACGGCCTAAACGGCGTAGCTAGCCAGCTAGCTAGCTAGCTAGCTAGCTAGCTATGATTAGCTAGCTTAGCCACCAGGATATTATCTGGCTAGCTAACTAGATGGGTAGCTTAGACACCCAGCTGCCTGGCTGGCTAGCTAGCTAGCTAGCTAGTCTAGCCGCCTGGCTAACTCTAAATTAGTTGCCTAGCTAGCTGGATGGGTAGCTTTCCCCGCCCTTATTGGGTAGCTGGCTAGCCAGCTAGCTAGCCAACTAGCTAGCTAGCTAGCTAGCTAGCTAGATTAGCTAGCCGCTTGGCTAGCTAGCCCAACTATAGAGGCAACCAAGGAAAAGTATTGGGTATAAAAGGGCCTCTTAGGGACATTTCTTTGCATATCTTTGTTCTTTTTATTTATTTATTTATTTATTTATTTATTCTTTGTCTCTTATTATTATAATATAATTTACCTATTTATTTATTTATATTATAATAATAATAAATAATAATAATATATTATGTATATATTGTCTCTTTATAAGCTCTCTCTCTCTCCCTCTTTTGTATATGTATCTCCCCTCCTTTATATAATTAGCGCTGCTGCTGCTGCTGCTGCTGCTGCTGCTGCTGCCCTCCTTTGTCTGTCTCTCTGCAGCAAGCCTAAAAAGGAGACACTTGGGGAGAGGAGGAGACAGCAGGAGAACGCTAAGGAGACACCAACTGTCTCTCTTTTATGCTGCCTATTGTTTTTCTTTGTCTCTCTATGCATGCATGCATGCATGCAGCGGCATGCATGCAGAGGCACGCACAAGCATGCATGCATGCATGCATGCATGCATGCATATTTATGCTTATTTATTTATTTATTTATTTATTTATTTATTTATTTTAATCTCCTGACTACTTTTACTGCACTGCGCTTTGGTATTAGAGCCTCAATGTCATCATCTTCCTCTTGCTGCATATATACACACAAACCCTAAACCCTAAACCCTAAACCCTAAACCCTAAACCGTATGGCCGTATGGTCGGTCGTTCGTACATACACTACACTACATACAGGTATTCTTAGAAACAGCAACAACAACAACAACAGCAGCAGCAGCACAAGCAGCAGCAGCAGCAGCAGCAGCAGCAACGGACCTCTGATTCGCTGGGTTCATCTCTTAAGCCTAATTCACCCCTCAGCCATAAACCCCAAGAAGAGAGCTGCGCATACACCACAAATAAATAATACATAATAAATAATAAATAATAAATAAATATAAATAAATATAAATAAATATAAATAAATATAAATAAATATAAATAAATATAAATATAAATAAATATAAATAAATAAAATGTATCGCAGCCCTTTAGCTCTCAACAAAAACAGAGGAGAGCCCTAAAACCTGCGATCAGCAGCAGCAGCAGCAGCAACAACAGCAGCGGCTGCTGCTGCTGCTGCTGCTGCTGCTGAGGATTCCTCGATATAGGCGGAGTGTATGTACACCGTAGCCACTAAAAGACAAGGTGTGTTGATTTTCTTATGCAGCTCCGCCCTCCTCAACAAACCCTAAACCCTAAACCCCAAACCCTAAACCCTTCGTACCTGGAACATCGTGGCTGTACGCCCAGGGGTGTCATCATTGACGTCCTCTAGCCACTGCACAACAACAAGCAGATAAACCCTAAACCCTAAACCCTAAACCCTAGAGTAAATAAATACCCTATTGGCGATATAAGAAGAGCAAAAAATGAATATACGCCCTAACTACCCTAAAACACCTCCCAAACCCTAAACCCTAAACCCTAAACCCTAAACCCTAAACCCTAAACCCTTACCTCAACAAATTCACTTTGTTGTATAATATTCTCTAAGAGTAACCAATCAAAGAGGGCCTCTGCTAATGATGTCTCTGTAGATAGACGAGGGCAGCCTATCTCTAAAGGAGACAAAAGGAGACACATAAGAAAAAAAAAAAAGGAGACAGTAAGAAAAAAGGAGACACAAGGAGATAAAAAAAAAGGAGACAACTATAAAAGGAAATAATTATGAAAAGGAGACAGTTATAAAAGCAAATAATTATACAAGAAAAGTATTATTACCGGAGACTAGGGTTTAGGGTTTAGGGTTTAGGGTTTACCATTAATAAATTTGGCTGCTTGCCTAAGAAGCAAGATAGCAGCAGAAGGGTTTTCTTTTATTTCTTCTCTTGCTGCATGCAGCAGCTGCTTGGTTATACCAACAAGAGGTTTACATTTATTGCGTAGGTATTCGCTGCTGCTGCTGCTGCTGCTGCTGCTGCTGCTGCTGCTGCTGCTGCTGCTGCTTGCTTCTGCTGCTGCTGCTGCAGTAAGACCTACTTTAGCAGCAAGAGCAACGCAGCAAAGAGGAGCAGCTAAGGACCCCATGTCCTCTTGAGGTAAAGGAGACAGTAGATCTAGTGTCTCCTCCTTGGTTAGCTGCGAGGAGACACCTGTCTCCTTTTGCTGCTGCAGCAGCAGATCCTCTAGCTTCTGCATGCATTTTTCTAAGGCCTCGGGGTTGCTGCAGCGGAATGCATGCTGCATGCGCTGCTGCTGCTGCTGCTGCTGCTGACGTTTCTGTTCTAGCTGCTGACGACGCGCTGCTGCTAGCTCCTGCTGCTTCTTCTCTGCTGCTGCTGCGGCTGCTGCTGCTTCCCGCGCTGCTGCTGAGCTCAATAAACGGCTTACTGTGCTGGTGCTGCTGCTGCTGCTGCCTTGCTGCTGTCCCTTTCCCCCGCTGCCTGCTGCATCACCACGGCGGCATGGCGGCACATATCTGCTGCTGCCACCAGCAGCAGCAGCACCTGTTGCTGCTGCTGCTCCTCCTCCTCCTGCTGCACCTGTCCCTCTTAGGGAAGACAACTTAATTGGCTGCAGCACAACAGGCTTCTCTATAACACTTGGCTTTGCTGCTGCTGCTGCTGCTGCAGCTGTCTCCCCTTCTGCTGCTGCACTTTGTCTCTTCCAACGGGGCACAAACCTGCCCTCTGAATCTGCTGCTGCTGCTCCTGCTGCTGCTGGAGACTCTGTTGCTGCTGCTCCTGCTGCAGCATCCGATGCTGCTGCATCTACTGACGCAGCATTGCGGCTGCTGTCGCCGCAAGACCCTTCGCTGCTAGGAGTTGTAGAGGCGGGCTGCAGCCGCTGCTGCTGCTGCTGCTGCTGCTGCTCCTTTTCCTCCTGCTGCTGTGTCTGTTCACTAGCTGCTGCTGGTGATGTTGCAGCTGCAGCATCCCCTTTCGTGCTGCTGCTGCTGCTCTTCTCCCCCTTAATGTCCTCTTCTGCTGCCGCAGCAGTACTCGCTGGGCTTGGTGCTTCTGTTGCAGGCTCTGCTGCTGCTGCTGCTGCTGCAGGCTCTGATGCTGCTGCTGCAGGCTCTGATGCTGCTGCTGGTGCAGCCTGCGCTGCTGCTGGTGAAGGCTCTGCTGATGTTGCAGGCTCTGTTGGTGCTGCTGCTGCAGGCTCTGCTGCTGCTGCTCCTGCTGCTGCTGGTTCTGCTGCAGCAGCAGGCTCTCTGCGGGTAGGCAGCTGCAGCTCATTAGAGATAACAGCAGCAAATACTTCGCGCATTCCTCTGCTTCTTTCCCTGTCTGCAGCAGCAACAGTAACAGCAACAGCAGCAGCAGCAACAGCAGCAAAATAAGATTAAAATATATAAATATATAAATTAATATTATTGTTAGTAAATATAAACAAATACAAAAAAAAAACACACAAATATATATTTTTTCCTCCTCTCTAGGGTTTAGGGTTTAGGGTTTAGGGTTTAGGGTTTACCTTGCTCCGAGCGCTGCTTGAGGCCGCCGCTACGGAGTGCACTAAAGGAGGCATCATCAGCAGCATCTTTGCTGCTGCTGCTGCTGCTGCTGCTGCTGCCATTAGGTCTCTTTATTCCTCCCTTTCTTGCTGCAGAGAAATCTACTGTATCATCAACTTGCTGCTGCTGTCTCCTAAAGGATCCAGTCCCTAATGCCCCTCTGCTGCTGCTGCTGCTGCTGCTGCTGCTGCTGTCTCTAAGGAGACCACTCCTTGCTAAGGAAAAATCTGCTTCCTCTGACTGTGGGCTCTTGCTGCTCCTTCCTGCTGCTGCTGCTGCTGCTGCTGCTGCTCTTTTTATACCACTACGTGCAGTAGAGAAATCGGCTTCCTCCTCTTCTTTACGAGGGGCCCCTTGGGGGCCCCCTTGGGGGCCCCCCCCGGGGCCCCCTCCCCCTCCCCTACGTATACTAGCAAAGGAGACCTCCTCCTCTGCAGGGGAGGCACAAAACTTTGCGCCACGTGCGCCCTTAAAGCTTACTTCTACCTCCTCCTTCTGTATACAAATAAATAAATAAATAAATAAATAAATAAATAAATAAATAAATATATTTAATTAATTAATTAATTTAATTAATTAATTAAGTTGTTAATTATAATAATTTATATATTGGGACAAAAGAGGGAAAAAAAAGAAAGAAACAAAAAGAGACACATATATGTACAAAAAAGGAGACAAAAAGGAGACAAAAAGGAGACAAAAAGGAGACAAAAAGGAGACAATTAATAAATAAATATACCTTAGGGGGACGAGGATCTCTTCTCCAGTCTCCATCGCTGTCTCCATCTGCATCTCTATCCGCCCAACGACCAGAATTACCTGAATACCACAAACCCTAAACCCTAAACCCTAAACCCTAAACCCTAAACCCTAATTTAACCCTAAACCCTCGAAAAAGAGACACTTAAGGCATAAACCCTAATAATATAACAATTAAATATAAACACTAATAAATGACAGAGAGAGGGAGAGAGAGAAAAGGATTGAGTGCATGGAAGTATACACACAAACCCTAAACCCTAAACCCTCTACACACACCGCCACGAAGAAACTTCCGTCCCATTAAAACCCCTAAACCCTAAACACCAAACCCTAAACACTAAACCCTAAACAATAAACCCTAATCCTCCAGCCTAGCACCTCCATCGAGGCTAAGGAGGAGGCATGAGCAAATCGAGGTAGGAGAGGCATAGTATACACACCCAAACCCTAAACCCTACACACAACCCTAAACCCTAAACCCTAAACCCTAAAGTTTGCATACCCTCTCTATCATATCTGCTCCATTTCTTCTCCTTTTCTTCTCTCTCCTCCGCAGGTCTGTACACAGCCAGTCACAAACCCTAAACCCTAAACCCTAAACCCTTGCCCGTCCATACTCCGCATGCATCCTCTCTTCCCTTCCCTTTTTCTTTAATATCTACATTAATGTATATCTACATGCATGCATGCATGCACATATGCACGCATGCATGCATATAATCAATTGGGCAAACCCTCATAAGCACATCCATACAAATACATAAAATATATACACCTATAGTATACACCCTATGGGTGCCGGGGGCCCGTTGGGGCCCCCTAACTGCCCAAACCCTAATCCAAGGCCCCCCTGAGGGTTCTAGGGGTGGGGGCCCCAGGGGGCCCCTAGGTAGCTCCTGGGGGCCCCCCACGAGGCACGGTGTAGGGTGAAGGGGCCCTAGAAGGAAGGAGGAGGTCCCCGTAGGGGCCCCCATGTGCCTGTAGGTGGGGAAAGAAATGAGGAGGGCCCCCAATACAAGAAAAAGGGTACAAAGGAGGGTAGAGGGAGAGTGGCATGCTGCGCAGCAATGCGCCCCGCAGGAGCACCTTGGGGGCCCTCGTACTATGGGAGGGGGGC
>NW_013564272.1:0-7500 GCF_000499605.1 Eimeria maxima | reverse complement strand
CTTCGTGTTGCTGTTGCTGCTGCTGTTGTTGCTAAAAGGGAGGAGGGTGCAGCAGCAGCAGCTGCTGCTGAGGATGCAGCAACGCTGCCGCACCTGCAGCTCCACCAGAGATAGAAGGATATCCGCCCAGCACCTAAGTAGACAACAAAAGCAGCAGCAGCAACAACAGCGGAATTAACTGCAGCAGCAGGTGCAGCAGCAACTGCAGCAGCAACGGCAGTATAAACAGGATAGGTGGCTATTGTCTCCCTGGGCCTAAAGGATCCCTTCTTACTGCCACACGAAAGGGTCGTCTCCCCAGTCCTCGTTAGTCTGCTGCTGCTGCTGCTGCTGCTGCTGCTGTTGTTGCTGCTGCTGCTGTTGCTGCTGATAGTATATAGCCCGCCGAAGGCCAGGCAGCAAAGAATGAATTGCCCCCCTAGGGCGGACCCCACAGGAGCTGAGGGCATGCAGCAGCGCAGCAACAGCAGCAAGTTGCTGCAGGTGTTTTACGGGGACACGCCCTGGAGCTGCTGTTGCTGCTGCTGCTGTTGCTGCAGTTGCTGCCTCAAGCTCACGCCTCGACCCCACAAGATGCTTCTCCATCAGCAGCAGAGCTGCATGCACAGCATCTGCAGGGGCATTGCAGCAGTTTGCTGCTGCTGCAGCACGAGCCCAAGCAACGGCAATCCGTGGATCTGCTGCTGCTGGTGCTGCTGCTGTCCCTCTGCTGCTGCTTCCTGCTGCTGCTGCTGCTGACCACCGACTTAACAGATCCTGTGCCAACGCATCGCGCAGCTGCAGCAGAGCAGCGAGAGACTGCTGCAGCAGCAGCAACAACGGAGGAGTAGGCTTAGCAGCAAACCCTCCTGCTGCTGCTGCTGTGGCTTCGAGCAGCAGCCTTTCGCATGCACTCATTGCCCTATCAGCAGCAGCAGCAGCAGCAGCAGCAACACAAGACAGCTGCTGCTCCCTCTTAACACGCTGACGATACACCTCAGCTTCTGCTGCTTCTTGCTCAAGGGCTTCTAAGGCGGACGTTGGAGCAGCAGGGGATTCTGTTGCTGCTGCCGTTGCTGCTGCTTCTGCTGCTGCTGCTACTGCAGAACCTGCTGGTGCTAGTGCTGCTGCTGGTGCTGCTGATAATGCTGAAGAATCTGCAGCAACGGCTGCTGCTGCTGCTGCTGCTAGTTCTGCTGCAGCATCTGGGTAAACATCATGTAAGGACGCCAAGATGTCGAGGGGCGGCATGCAAGAAGCAGCAGGACTGCTGCTGCTGCTGCTGCTGCTCTTGCTGATGCTACTACGGTAATCCAGTAGAAGGTGAGCTTCTGCTGCAGATAGCTGCGGGTACACCGCAACAACAGCAGCATCGAGGGTCGGCTGCAGCGACAGCAGCAGACGAGAGACAGCCACCCAGCAGCAAGCAACATGTTGCGCCTCCGCCAGCTCCAACGGGTTGCTGCTGCTGCTGCTGTTGCTGCTGCTGTTGGTGCTGCTGTTGTCGCACTGCAGCAGCAACCTCTTCCTGACGGTTGCTGCTGCTGCTTGCAGCAGCGGTGCGTCGCCACACACTGCAGCAGCAGAAGGGAGTGCAGCAGAGAGGTGCAGCAGCTGAGCAGCAGCAAATGTGTCTCCTTCTGTCTCCTGTCTCCAAGCCAGGCCCCGCCCTAAAGAATAACTTAACTGCCCTAGTCGAGAGGGGGGGACCCCCCTCAAGGGGCCCCCTGGGGGGCCCCCTTGCAGGTTCTTTAGGGGGCCCCCAGAAGGGCCCCTCAAAGGAACGGAGCAGCAGAAGGCCGATAACTCCTTTAGCGGCGACGTGCTGCAAAGACAGCAAGACACAGAAAAAGAAGAGCTGCTGCTGCTGCTGTTGCTGCTGCTGCTACTGATGCTACTGATTCTATTCATTCATGCCGTGTCTCTTCTACACGTGCTGCAGCAGCAAGAGTAACAGCAACAGCAACAACAATAGCGTAGGGGGCAGTAGGCAAAGCAGCAACAGCAGCTGCAGCAGAAGCAGTAGCGTGACCAGCAACAGCAGCAGCTGCAGCGGCAGCAGCAGCAGCAAACTGGCGTACTTTTGCGTCCGTTGCAGCAGACCCCACAGTGACAGCCAGAGGCCCCTATCATTAAGTCGTGTTGCTGCTGCTGCTGCTCCCCACCTTCTACCATCAACAGCAACAGCAGCTGCAGGGGCCCCTGCAGCAACAGCACGCAGAGCTGCAGGTGACAGCACTGCAGCAGCAGTGTCACCGTGGGGGCCCCTTGGGGCCCCCATGAGGCCCCTGCATACAGCACTCCACAGCTGCTGCAGCAGCAGCGCATCCAAAGTGCCGCACTGCAGCAGCGCAGCAGCAAGAGAGGCCCCTTCACGGAAGGTCGGGGCATTCCATATCTCCTGCTGCTGCTGCTGCTGCTGCTGCTCTTCGTGTTGCTGCTGCTGCAAAAGAGACAGCTGCGCATGCAGCGTTTCCTTTAGCTGCTGCAGCGCGAGTTCCCTGTGGGGCCCCCAGCAGCAGCGCAGCAAAACCCATGATACCCGCTGCGCCTCCTGTGTACATACACTCCAAGACAAGCAGAGAAGACTGACACTGCAGTAGCAGCAATAACAACAGCAGCAGCAGCAACAGCAGCAGCAGCAACAGCAGCAGCAGCAACAGCAGCAGCAGCACGAGGCTTGCCTGATAGCTCTTAAGACGGGGCATCGAAGGGGCCAAAGCAGGCAGCACTGCCCTCCGCAGCAACGGCAGCTCGACATACAGCAGCGGCTGCTGCTGCTGCTGCTGCTGCTGCTGCTGCTGCTGCTGCTGCTCTTCTTGTTGTTGTTGCTGCTGCTGCTGCGGTGAGAAGCTGCTGCAGCGATTTATGTTGGCTAATAAGGTAGCCAACTCGTAAGGCCCCAGTTCATGCAGTCGCATGCGGGCGCTCCGCAGCAGTGCAGCAGCAGCAGCAGCAGCAGAACCAGATGCTGCTGCTGCTGCTGCTGCTGCTGCTTGAAGTTCTTCATTTGATGCCTGTGCTGCTGCTGTTTGCTGCTTCTGCTGCTGCTTCGTTTGCATAGACACCGCACGAGCAGCTAAGCCAGCAGCAGCAGCAAGAAGCTTCGGGGGCAGCCACGGGCCAAGGGGCCCCAACTCAGCAGCAGCAGCAGAAGCAGCAGCAACAGCAGATACACAAGCACGCAGGCCTGACTTCCTCTTGCTGCGCCTGCCTGCAACAGAAGCTGCTGCTGCAGCAGCAGCAGCAGCAGAAGGGGATGCAGTAGGGGAGACTATGCTGCTAGCCTCTGTGTCTCGCAGTAGAATAGACGCCGGTGCGCCTTCCTGCTGCTGCTGCTGCTGCTGCTTCTGCTGCTGTGCGAGATACGCGTCAAGGAAATGCAGCAGACGCCTGCCTTTAGCAGCAGCAGCAAACCTTCGTCTCCTTGCTGCTGCTTCTGCTGCGCCCTCTTCCCTTGCTGCAGCACCTAGGGGGCCCCCCTGCTGTTTCTGCTGCTGCTGCTGCTGTTGTTGCTGCTGCTGCAGAGAACTCCATGGGCCCCCCCTAGCAGTCAACAAGAAGCAACTAGGCAACACTTCATCTTCCCAGGGAAACACATTGTTGCCGCTGCTGCTGCTGCTGTTGCTGCTGCTGCTGCTGCTGTCGTTCCCGCTGCAGGTGTCTTCTGTGCCGTCTCCGTTGCTAGTGCTATCAGCATCAGCACTGTCCTTGGTGCTGCTGCTGCTGCTGCTGCTGTAGCCGTTGTTGCTAATGTAGCTGTTGTTGTTGCTGCTGCTGCTGTTGCTCGTGTTGCTGCTGCTGCTGCTCACAACGGTTCTGCTGCTGTCTCGCAGTGTCGGCAAAAGAGAGGGGCGGTGTAGCGGGGCCCCCAGGGGCCCCCCTCCGGTTCGAATTGATCTAGCAGGAACTGGTGCTGCCCACGCTACGTTCTGCTGCTGCAGCTGCAGCTGCTGCAGCACATGCAGCAGCCTCTTCGTGCTGCAGCGCATAGCCCTCAGCACCAGAGGCGCAGCAGCACGGAGGGTACGCAGGCTGGGGGCCCCCAGCTGCGTCTCATTGAATTATGCTGCTATTATTCCATTGTTGCTTCTGTGCTGCTGCTGCTGCTGATACTGGTCGGTGTGTTGCTGCTGCTGCTGCTGATGCTGCGGGTGTAGGGGGCCCCCCAAGACATTGCCGATGGTCTAGGGGCCCCCCCAAGGCAGCAGCAAGGGCAGCAGCAAGCAGTAGCGTTAGACTATTAACAATATATTTAATCCTTATATAAAATAAAGAGAAAAAGAGGAAGAAAGGGAGGAGGAAATTATTGTTTTGCTGCTCCTGTTGCTGGTGTTGTTGTTGCTGCTGTGTGTCGATGCTGCTGACCGCCCGATCAGGGCCCCTGCAGCAGCAGCAGCAGCAGCAGCAGCAACACCGGCTCTTTGCTGTTCTCTCTGCCTGTATTTACCTATTACGTCTATACTTAAGTGTTTATCAAGACAGTGCACGGATTTGCTGCAGCAGCAGCAGCAGCAGCAGTTTGTGGTACTGCTGGTGCTCCTGCAGGCCAGAAGGTTCCGGCGCCGAGGGGCCCGGCAGGGGCTGCTGCTCTTGCTGCTGTTGCTGCTGCTGCTGCTGCTTCTCTCGCTACAGCAGCAGATCTTTAATATGTTAATTGTTATTTAAACAGTTTATTTGTTTTTTCCCCATCGTGCTGCTGCTGCAGCTGCTGCCGTTGTTGCTGCAGCTGCTGCTGCTGCTCTTGCCATTCCCCCCGTCTGATCCTTTGCTGCTGCAGCAAGGCTTTCCTGCAGCAGCAGTCTTCTTATTAACAGAAGCAGCAACAAAGCAGGTAAGAATATAGCTTGCTGCAGCAGTTCCGCTTCCTGCTCTTGCTGCTGCTGCTGCTGCTGCTGCTCCTGCTGCTGCTCCTGCTCTTGCTACTGTTTCCTGGGGCCCCTTCTTGCAAGCTCCGAGGCAAGGAGCAGCACAGGGGATTTGCTGCTGCTGCAGGCAACTACACAGGAAGCATATATGCTGCTACCATTACTATAGCTGCTGCTGCTGCTGCTACTACTACTACTACTGCCTTTGCTGCTGCTGCTTATACCTCTGCTGCTTCTGCTCCTTCATTAAATATACAAGCAGCAACTTATTATACATTTGTGTCTCTTATGACCTGTGCAGCTGAAGTACTAAGACCTCAACTCCTAGGGTTTAGGGTTTAGGGTTTAGGGTTTAGGGTTTAGGGTTTTTCTGCAGGCGGGATGGGGCAGGTACAGGGCCTCCTTGGGGAACCCCCAACGGATACAGAGACATCTGTCTTGCTGCAGTTAGCTGAGGAGACACTAGACGGTGCAGCAGCAATAGGTGTAGCAAGTGCTGCAGCAACTGCTGCAACAGCAGCAGCAACTCCCTCCTCAGGTAGATCATCATCATCAGCAACAGCAGCAACAGCAGCAACAGCAACAGGTGCAGCAAGAGGATTGTTCGAATCCCCCCGACTACCAGCAACTAGTGCAGCAGCACGTATGCCATCTTCTTCCTCTTCTTCTTCTTCTGCAGCAGCAGCAGCAGCAAATGAAGAAGCAGCAGCAGCAGCAGCAGAGGAGATACCCCCTGAGCTTATCTGCAGCATTTGCTGCGATTTATTTCAGAAGCCCGTCCTGCTGCCATGCGGTAGGTCCTTATCTGCTGCTGCTGCTGCTGCTGCTGCTGCTGCTGTTTCTGCTGCTGTTTCTGCTGCTGTTGCTGCTGCTCTTTGCTGGTGTTGCATCAGTTGTCGTGTGGGGATAGTGCAGCAACTGCAGCAGCAGCAACAGCAGTAGTAGTAGTAGCAGCAGCAGCAGCAGCATTGTTGTTATTATCCAAGGACTGTTGCGAAGCTATTTTAGCTGTTGCTGCTGCTGCTGCTGTTCTTTGTTGTTGCTGTCTGTACTGCTGCCGTGTTTGCTGTTGCTGTTGCTGTTGCTGCTGCTGCTGCTGCTGCAGCTGCGTCCCTAGTTACTGTTCTTCCATGCTGCTGACATATTTGCTGCTGCTGCTGCTGCTGCTGCTGTTGCTATTATATCCCTAGCATATACTTACAATCATTGTATAAAACAAACTAATTTTCTATTATTGCTGCGTGTGCTGTTGCTGCTGCTGCTGTTGCTGCTACTGCTGCTGCTGTTGCTGCTGCTGCTGCTGTTGCTGCTGCTGCTGCAGGTCATGTATTTTGTTTTTGGTGTGTATATAACTCAATGAGTATATATGAATTATCTTATTGCCCTTTATGCCGTTATTCTTTTTCTTATTTACCCCCTATATGCCGTCCCCTTTATCTGTATATACACCGTAAATATACAGCAGCAGCAGCAGCAAGAACAGCAGAATTAAATATATATGAAGAAAATAAACAATTAAGGAGTCCCCCTCATCATCTTATTGTTAGGGGGCCCCCAGGAGCAGCAACAGATAATATACCATTAGGCAGCAAGAATCTGCTGCTGCTGCTCAATAAGGATGCAGCAAATCTGCTGCCTAGACACCTCATGGTAGATATTCGTGTTGCTGCTGCTGTCCTTAAGGCAGAGGAAATATGGTCTAGTATTAAGTCTAATCATGCAGCAGCAGCAGCAGCAGCAGCAACAGCAGCAGCAGCAGCAGCAACAGATGGTGGGTATGATGATGAAGATATTAAGGATGTTGATGAGGGGCCCCTCTCTGTTGGTCGGGTGTACAGGAGGGCCCCCCCTCCTCCTCCCTTAAGGAGACACCAAGGAGACACTGCAGCAGAAGAAGGAGAAGCAGCAGAAGCACCAACAGGATCAGCAGCAGCAACAGAAGCAGAAGCAGCAGCAGCAGCAGGATATATTATAGATAGTACATGGGGGGAAGGAGAGACAGATGCTGCTGATGCAAGAGCAGCACCGTTGCCCTTATTAGAGGGACCGTCATCTAGATTCCTATACATGCAGCAGCAGCTGCTGCAGCAGTCGCAGCAGCAGCAGCAGCAACAACAGCAGCAACAACAGCAGCAGCAACAGCAACAGCAACAGCAGCAACAGCAGCAACAGCAGCAGCAGCAGCGGAGACAGAGACAGCAACCATTTAATGATACAATAGATGCTGTAGATACAGCAATGAATGCATCAGAGGAAGCAAACACTGCAACAGAGAGAGCTGCTGCTGCTGCTGCTGCTGCTCGTGCTGCTGCTAATACTATTGCTGCTGCTGCTGTACGAGAAGCACAACAGGCACCACAATCATCAACAGACACCCAACAGGTATGCATCATCTCCTTCTTCCTCCTCTTGCTGCACTCAGCAACAGCAGCAAGAGAGTTCATATATTATTGCCCTTGATTCCTAGGGTTTAGGGTTCCTAGGGTTTAGGGTTTAGGGTTTAGGGTTTTATGTATATATATTATGTATGTGTATAGGATAACGATATAAACATAATAATAAGAGATGAATTATCCTTATCTTCTCCCTCCTCTCCCTCTCCCTCTCTCCCTCCCCCCTCTCCCTCCTCCTCTCCCTCTCCCCCTCCCCCGAG
>NW_013564271.1:5000-9394 GCF_000499605.1 Eimeria maxima | reverse complement strand
TATATATAAGAATGTATATATACTATATATAATATATATATTATATAATATATATATATACTAATTAATTAATTAATTAATTAACTAATTAATTAATTAATTTAATCAATTAATTAATTAATTAATTAACTTAATTAATTAATTAATTCTTCCTTCTTCTTTCTTCTCTCCTAAGAAGAAGAAATATATTGCTGCTGCTATGCTGCATGCGTATCCCCATGAACTAATTCAGCTGCTGCTGCTGCTGCTGCTGCTGCTACTGCTACTGCTGCTGCTGCTGCTGCTGCTGCTGCTGCTGTGTTGCTGCTGCACTAACAGCAACTTGAGGTTTAGTTTCCTCTACTATAACAGATGCCTCTACAGAAGTACCTCTTCCCTCATCTGCTGCTGCTGGATCTGCTGCTGCTGCTGGATCTGCTGCTGCTGGATCTGCTGCTGCTGCTGCTGCTGCTGCAGTATTATCTGAATCAGTGGCAAAGACTTCTTTCTCTGCAGCAGCAGGAGTTGGTGCTGCTGCTGCTGCTGAAGCTTTTTCTGCTGCTGCTGCTGCAGCTCTTCCTGCAAATAGAGGTTGTGTATATCTTGTTGTATTCTGCTGCTGCTGCTGCTGCTGCTGTTGCTGCTGCTGCTGCTGGTGTCTATGTGTGCCTCCTCCTGTGATTCTATAATGTGAAGGATAAGTCTGATGAGTTCTTGAGTAAGTATGCTGCTCGTCTCCTGCTGCTGCTGCTGCTGCTGCTGCTGCTGCTGCTGCTGCTGCTGCTCTCCTTGATCTCCTTCTCTCTCTTATAGATTGTCTATCATGCTTACGTGTACGTACACTGCTCTGTGGTGTAACACCATCATCTTCTTCCTTATTATATTCTTTTATATAATAATTATTTTCTTTATTATTATTATTATTATTTATTTCCTTATTTATTTCCTTATTTATTTCCTTATTTATTTCCTTATTATGTATATATTCATCATATAAATAATAATGTTTTCTTGATGATTTATGTTTATCTTTTTTATTTCTTTTTTTTGTACTATTATTATTATTATTATTATTAATTAATTTATTATTATTTATATAATTATTATTATTTATTTTATTACTTTCTCCTCTTCCTTCTTCTTGTATAATATCTATATCTAATAAGGGATAAGCATAAGAAGAATGTGTTGTTGTTCTTGTGCTTTCTTCTTCTTCCTTATTATTATTATTATTATTAATTAATGAGGAAGAAGAGGAAGAGGAAGAAGAAGAAGAAGAAAAAAATAAATTATTTATACTTCCTCCTCCTCCTCCTCCTGTTGCTGTCCCTCCTCCTCCTCCTGCACCACCACTCCTCTTAATTCTTCTTTTAGTACCTCCTCCTGCTGCTGCTGCTGCTGCTGCTGCATGCATTTGTTGTATAAAGAATTGTTGTTGCTGCTGTTGGTGTTTTTTTGTACTATTTATATTATTATGATTAAATAATATACCTTTATTATAATAATATTTATTATTATTATTATTATTATTATTATTATTATTATATAAATAACAAGAAAAAATAGATAATAATAATTGTATTATACCTATCAATATAAGACCAAAGGGTAACTGTTTTATTGCATCTATAATAAAATATTTAGATGTAGGGTGTGAATAATAAATAAATAAATTAATTAATTTATTTATTTTTCCTGTTCCTCCTCCTCCTCCTGTTGCTGCTGCTGCTGTTGCTGCTTGTTTTGCTGCTGCTGCTGCTGCTGCTGCTGCTGAGGAGATAGGTGTCTCCTCTCTTAGGCTACCTGTTAATAATAATATTATTAATAAAGGTATACCTACTATTAACTCCCAATATTTAATTATTTTTTTTATATAAATAGAGGAAAAAGGGGAAGAAAAAGGGGAAGAAAAAGGATAATAAGGAGAAGAAAAAGAAAAAGGAGAAGGAGACACAGAAAAAGAAGAAAAAGAAAAAGAAGAAGAAGAAGCATTTATATATTCATTATTTATATTATTATTATTATTATTATTTTCTTTATTTATATTATTATTATTATTATTATCCTTATTATTATTATCCTTATTATTATTATCCTTATTTATATTATTATTTATATTATTATTTATATTATTATTTATATTATTATTTATATTATTATTTATATTATTATTTATATTATATTTATATTTATTTTTATGTATATTTATAATATAATTAAGATAATATACACTAATAATTAAATTAATTATACCTGCAGTAATAAATCCAACAAATAATCTTCTTGCTATTAGCCAAGTAAGGAGACCACTGGTCACGTAGGAGTGGACCATTGGTCCATTACCTCCTGCTGCTGCTGCTGCTGCTGCTGCTGCTGCTGCTGCTGATGTGTCTCCTTTATCTAATTTATCCTCTTTTTGTCTCCTTTTTTCTTCTTCTCTTTCTTGTCTCTCTCTTTTTCTTTCTTCTTCTTTTTCTTCTTTTTCTTCTCTTATTCTTCTTCTTTCTTCTTCTTCTTCTTCTTTTTCTCTTTTTTCTTCTTTTTCTCTTATTCTTTCTTCTTCTTCTTCTTCTTCTTCTCTTGTTCTCTCTCCTATTCCTCTTTCTTCTCCCTGTCTCTCCTCCTGTCTCTCCTCCTCCTGTCCCTCCTCTTCCTCCTCTTCTTCCTCCTCCTCTTCCTCCTCTTCTTCTTCCTCCTTATTATTACTATTAATATATTTATTATTATTATCTTCTTCTCCTCTTTCTCCCCTATAAAGAATCATAATATATTTATCATTAAAATAATAATTAGTATCTGCTGCTGCTGCTGCTGCTGCTGCTGCAGCTTGACTATCAGCACCTGTTTCTGCTGCTGCTGCTGCTGCTGCTGCTGCTGCTGCAGGAGGTACAGCAGTATTATCTATACCTGTTGTATAATATAAATAATATATTATATAACATAAGGATAAACATACACCAGAAAGGAGACTATTTATTCCTTTTTTTCTTAGTATATTTCTCTCTATGTGTCCCCTAATAAATAAATTATTTTTTTTTTTTTCTTCTTTTCTTCTTCTTTCCTTAGATAATAATTTACTATATTTTTCTCCGCTTCCTCTTTGGCTAGATGGTGACCCTAGATACGAAGGGATAGGGTCGTGCTGCAGCAGCAGCATATCCTGCTGCTGCTGCTGCTGCTGCTGTTCGTTATTATTCTCTACTAGTACCTCATCTCCTATATAAGGGGAGGGAGATTTATTATTATTATTATTGTTGTTGTCTTCTTCTCCTTCTATTAGTCCTGCTGCTGTTGTTGCTGCTGTTGTTGTTGTTGCTGCTGCTCCTCCTGTTGCTGGGGTATCTGTTGGTGTATCTGCTGTTGTTGTTGCTGCTGTTGCTAGCTGCTGCTGCTGCTGCAGCAGCAAAAAGAGGGGTAATATTATATACAGGGACCTCATCATTACCCATAGGCAGCAACAAGAAGGAAATATATTTCTTATTAATGCCCTTTTGCTGCCATCCATGGTGCAGCAGCAGCAGCAGCAGCAGCAGCAGAAGCTGCAGAGGCTGCAGCAGCAAGAAGGAGGAGAAAAAAAAAAAAAGAAAAAAAAAGAATTATATCTTATTAATTATATTTATTATAAGAAAATATATATAAAAAGGAAGATAGACAAACAAACAAAGAAAAGAATCTGCTGCTGCTGCAAGAACAATAAGAACTAGAGCAACAGCAGCAGCAGCAGCAGCAGAAGCAGCAGCAGCAGCAACTGCTTTTCGTCTTTTCTTCCTTTCCCCACAACAAATACAACAAAAAAGAATACTTTTATTGTTAATATAAATAAATAACATGCAAAGCATGCAAGAAAGCCCCAATTTATCCCTCCTGCTGCTGCTGCTGCTGCTGCTGCTGCTGATTTGTGTGGCTGCTGCTGCTATTGCGGCTACTGCTGCGTCGCAACAAGCACAGAGCAGCAAAGATCGGGGTGTATATACACCCTATGTGCTGCAGCAAAAAGGAGTTAAATAATGAATAAAAGAAGGAAAAAAAGAAAATAAATAAATAAATAAATTAATTAATTAAATATAATATATTATTTATTTATATTTGCTGCCTCTGCTGCTCCTGCTACTGTTGCTGCTCCTGCTGCTGCTGCTCTAAATGGTAACGCTCTCCTCCACATCCACCGGGTGTATAGGCACCTAAAAAAAGAAGAAAAGTTTATTTTATTTATTTAATTAATTAATAAATATATTATTAATAATAAATAAACAATTTATTTATTTATTGTATCCCCTTTTTATAATGAATGCTGCACACGATCATGCGGGGTGGTGGTCTCCTGCTGCTGCTGCTGCTGCTGCTGTGGAGCTGCCGCTGCTGCTGCTGCTGCTGCTGCTGTATCAGCAGCAGCAGCAAGAGCAGCCAGCCAACAA
>NW_013564270.1:0-5000 GCF_000499605.1 Eimeria maxima | reverse complement strand
AAGACGATCAGGATGTTTTGTTAGACCATCAAGAAGTCTAATTAGTTGAGACTTCTGCACAGTTACTCGAGGTACCTGCTGCTGCTGCTGCTGCTGCTGCTGCTGCTGCTGCAGTTCTGCATTCACCCCTGCCTCCAATGCATCGAATGTTAGCCACTCTGCGCGTATGCCCACGCAGCGCAACACCAATCCTTAGCAGCAGCAGCAGCAGCAGCAGCAGAACCAACAGCAGCAGCAGCAGCAGCAGAGCAGCAGCAGCTGGATAGGCAAGCCTCTCTGCTTACTGCATTGTACATCCAGTCTTGAATTGTATTGCTGCTCGTCTGCTGCTCGCTGCTGCTGCTGCTGCGGCCGCAGCCGCACTGCATGCAGCAATGCTGCTGTTGTTGCTTGGACAAGACGCGTGTCTCCTACACGAGCTACTACAAATTGCTTCACTGCCTGCAGCAGCAGCAGCAGCAGCAGCAACAGCAACAGCAACAGCAACAGCAGCAGCAGCAGCAGATTAACACCTAATCGCTGCTGTGCTGATTAACAGCAGGCAGCAAACTGCAGCAACAGCCACCATAGGAAGAAGCAGCAGCAGCAGCAACAGCAGCAGCAGCACCAGTAGCAATAGCACCAGTCACCGAGACACCAGCAGCAGCGGCAGCAGCAGCAGCAGCAGCAAGAGTGTTACCTTTTTGCATAATAATAAGGAAATATAAGGGATATTAACCTGGAAGGGAACGCGTTGCTGCTGCAGCCGAGCAACAAGACTATCCATTAGCTGCTGCTGCTTCTGTGCATGCCTCGCGCTGCTGCTGCTGCTGCTGCTACCACCACCAGCGGGGGTCGTCTTCCTTGCCTTTGCTGCAGGATCCCCATCATCTATAACACAACAGACACGGGAACAGCAGCAGCAGCAGCAGCAGCAGCATTAGCAGCAACAGCAGCAGCAGCAACAGCAGCGCCACAAACCTTAAATTTTCCGACCCTAGCAGGCCTGACAGAGTAGCAACAAAAGTAGCAGCAGCAGCATCCGCAGCAACACAAGCAGCAGCAGCAGCAGCAGCAGCAGCAGCAAGTATGGATACCGAGCATCATAAGAAGGAATCCAGGTAGAGCTCCTCCTTCTCCTTCTTCATCATCTGAATCTTCTGCTGTATATGCCTGAGGTGTACGTACACCCCAACACCACACACAGTACACTCAGCAGCAGCAGCAGCAGTAGCAACATCAGCAGCAACATACGCAGCAGCAGCAGCAGCAGCAGCAGCAGGGCGTACGGGTATATCGGCTGCCTTTGACGGCAATCGTTTGAGTGCTGCTTTGGGCTCGGCTTTGCGTTTGCCCCGAGCAGCAGCAGCAGCAGCATGCTGCTGCTGCTGCTGCTGCTCCTGCTGCTGCAGTGCTGATGCCATAGGAACCTCGCATTGTATTAAGAAAGCATTAGATACTAACTGCAGGAAGCAGCGCTGCAGCTCCTGCTGCCGCTGCCTACTGTGCTGCTGCTGCTGCTGTGCAGCAACAGCAGCAACATCTCCATCTGGATTGGCATCTGCAGCAGCAACAGCAGCAATAGCAGCAGCAGCAACACGCATGCAGCCACAGGCAAACAAATACAGCAAAGCACAGGAGCAGAATAATCAGCAGCAGCAGCATCAGAACCATCACCAGCAGCAGCAACAGCAACAGCAGCAGCAGCAGCAGCAGGAGGAATTATTGACTAACAAGGATCAGCAAGAGCTAATGCAACAGCATCCTGCATGCAGACACGTCCTGCCTTGAATACCTGCAGCAGCAGCAACCTTGCGTTGCTGCCTAGCTGCTCCTGTGTCACTGCAGCAAATGCAGGGAAGCGCAGCAAAGCTAATGCTGCATGCACATTCAGACTATAACGGACACCTCCATGGGGCAGCAGTACAGGAGGAGCAGCAGCAGCACTGCTGCTGCTGCTGCTGTTGCTGCCGTTGGTGCTGTTGCTGTCGTTGGTGCTGCTGTTGTTGTTGTGGGCGGGGTTCTGCTGGTGTGCTGCTCCTGCGTCTGCATGCGCAGGTGCTGAAGCAGCTGCTGCAGCTGCTGCTGCTGCTGCTGCTGCTGCAGCAGCAGCAGCAGCAGCACCACTTCCTCCTGGATTAACAGGTGTACATATAAGAAGATTATGCTGCAGCAAGACAAGAAGGGCGTTCCTTAATTTACAATATTCTTCGTCCCTTCCTTGCTGCAGATGTGCTGCTGCTGCTGCTGATTTAGGAGCAGCAGCAGCAACAATATATCCTCTTGGTCCTCCACCTAGTCCTATGCTGCTGCCACTGCTGCTGCTGCTGCTGCTGCTAGACAGCAGCAAATCACGCAACTCTAAGAAGGTTAAGCTGCGGCACAGCAGCAGCTGACGACCAACAGCAGCAACATAAGGACCGAAGGCGTCCTGCAGCAACGCGCAGGCAAGTCTTACTTGGCTAGATTGCATGCTGCTGCTGCTGCTGCTGCTGCTGCTGTTGCTGCTGCTGCTGCTGATGGTGCTGGTGGTGCTGGTGGTGCTGCTGTTGCTGCAGATAGCTTGGTACTCTCAGTGGTGCAGCTTCTGTTGGCAAGCAGCAGCAGGAGCTGCTGCTGCTGCCGCTGCAGTTGCTACTGCAGCACTTAATGCTAAGGGAGTCGGTGCTGCTGCTGCTGCTGCGAAGGAAGCAACTGCTGCACAAACTATAAAACAGCAGCAGTCTGCTGCTGCAACTTCCTGCTCTACCTGCTGCTGCTGCTGCAGTTGCGTCTATTGTTGTTGCTGCTGTTGCAGAGCAGCAGCTGCTGCTGCTCAAGAGCAGCAGCAGCAGCAACAGCAGTACCGTTGCCGCGACTTCTTCTGTGGCTGCAGCTCACCCCACCTAGGAACTCATGCTGCCGCTCTCATACCTCCCGCTGCTGCTGTTGCTGCTGTTGCTGCTGCTGTTATTGTTGTTGCTGCTGCTCTGTGATCTGTGGAGCAGCAGCAACTCAGGCGTTTCCTGTTATAGGGGATCTTCTTCTGCTGCTGTCTTTGGTGTTGCTGCTGCTTATTTGCCTTATCTTCTGCTATTAGATTCGGTGCAATGCTTCCTGCTGCTTCTGCTGCTGCGTCTTCTTCCGCTGCTGCTGCTGCTGCTGCTGTTGCTGCTGCTGCGGCGGCCCCAACAGAGAGGGAAAACCGAGACTTTCAGCACTTGCTTCTTGCTGCAAGAAGATGCATGCGAATTGCTGCTGCAGCAGCAGATTGATTTCACTTTCTTTTATTCGCAGCAGCAGCAGCAGCACGAGCCTGGGGCCCTGTGGGGCCCCCAGGGTACCTACCGGTGGGGCCCCCTGGGCATGGCTGTAGCAACTGCAGCAACTGCAGCAACTGCAGCAAAAACTATTCCTGCTGCACCAAAAGCAGAGAAAAGCAATGTTTTTTTGTGTATGAGGCAGGGAGATAGTGTCGTCCTCCCCGTGTACAGCAGCAACTGCAGCAGCAGCAGCAGCAACAACAACAACAATAACAGGAGCGGCAGCTGACAGCAGCAACTGTGCGATCAGCTGCAGCAGCAGAGCCTGTAGCAGCGGGAACAAAATCAGCAATGTTACTTAGATTAAGAGCAGCAAGAACAAGCGGGCAGCAATAACAGCAGCAGCAGCAGCAGTAGCAGCAGTGTGTACAGTAGGTCTGCTGCAGCAGCCACAGCAGCAACCGCAACAGTAGCTGCAGCACCAGCACGTCCAGAAGCAGCAGCAGCAGCATCAGTGATTAACAAGCACAGCAGCAGCAGCAACAACCACACTTGCAGCAGAATCTATCCTAAGCTGCAGTACGCTGCGCCAAGAGGCGTAGGAGCAGCAGCTGCAGCAGCTGCAGCAGCAGCAGCAGCAGGAGGAGGAAGCAAGCAGCAAAAGCTGCTGTTGCAGCAGCAACACAACAATGGGGGCCGATTTTATAATTGGCTGTGTGGGCAAACCCTCGGCAGGTAAGAGCAGCAGAGACAAATTAGGGTTTAGGGTTTAGGGTTTAGGGTTTGGGGTGTACATGCATCTTCAATCCTTATCCATACCACTATTAATCCATCTGTCTATATACATCTACAGACACCTTATTTTAGGGTTTAGGGTTTATACATTTATTGTTTAAACATTTAGGGTTTAGGGTTTTAAGGGTTTAGGGTTTTAAGGGTTTAGGGTTTAGGGTTTAGGGTTTAGGGTTATATATACAGGAAAGAGTACATTTTTTAATGCTGCAACAGAGGGCTCATCAGCAAAAGTTGGCAATTATCCATTTACAACAATAAACCCTAATGAAGGAATTGCTTATTATGTTACGGATTGTCCATGCAAAAAGTATGCTCCTGCTGCTGCTCCTGCTGCTGCTGCTGCTGCTGCTGCTGTTGCTGCTGCTGCTGCTGCTACTGCACTGACGTTATATAACTAATATAGATAATTATTCGTTCGTTTTTTCTGATATTTCTTTCCCTCTCCCTCCCGTGTTGCTCCCTCCCCCACGTGTTGCTGCTGCTGCTGTTCCTCCTCCTGCTACTGCTGTTGCATATTTGCTGCATTTGCTGCTGTTGCTGCTGCTGCTGCTGCTGCTGCTGCTGCTGGTGCTGCTGGTGCAGGTATGGCATATCAAATTGTACACCTCGTTACGGACGTTGTGAATCTGGCCATCGTTATATACCTATTCGTTTATTAGATGTAGCAGGATTAATACCAGGAGCTAATGAAGGAAGAGGACTTGGATGTAAATTCTTGGATGATTTACGTATAGCACATGTACTTATACATGTTATAGATATTTCTGGAAATACTAACGAAAAGGTATTTTTTTACACGTTTTTTTTTTTTTCCTTTTTTTTTGTACTTTTTACCCTTTTTCTTCCCTTTTTTATTATCTTTTTCTTATTTTCTTTAATTTAATTTATTGTATTTTATTTTATCTTTTATTTGCACTAATTTATTCTTCTTTTTATCTAACCATTCTTTCTATTTATATATATATATATATATATTATATATAT
>NW_013564269.1:0-9984 GCF_000499605.1 Eimeria maxima | reverse complement strand
TATATATATATATATATATATATATAATGAAGTGTCTCAGCGAACCACTTTTCTGCGAATACGCTCGGCGCCTCATAGAGCGTTAAAGTGCCAGCTTCCATAGGTTGGTTCCTCTCATGACACACAGCACACGGCCACTTCAGTGTATGTTGAAATTTCAGATGCTGAGGACTTCATAGAACAAGAGAAGCAGGGTACAACTCCACCGCTAAGTAAGATAGCGCAGAGCGCCGACATAAAGCGCCAAGTTCTTGCTCTTGCGTAAGCTACGACAACACGAGAGGTACCCTTGTACCCTCCCCTTCTGTTGGCACTTTTGCAGCTTGGGTTTCCACAATGTGCCTATACAATTCCAGTTATGGCGGTGACAAGGAAAGGCGTGATTTCACGTTAACCCTGCAAGCAACAGCCAAACCTGCAACGTCTGTTAATGACGGTTAAACAACATTTGCGTATGCAGCGAGCTGGCGGCTGTTGAGGCTTTGGAAGGGAGCGAAGACACTAACAGTTCCCTATACGATGATGATGCTGACGAAGAGCTTCTAGCAGAGGCTGAAGCCAGTCGGTGGAATCCTGCAGAATGTGGGTGCAGCTTGAAGGCCCTGCGGCCTGTGGTTAAAACATCAACTAGTCCCCAAGTGACAACAAGCCGAACCAGAACCGCGTAAACCCGGATGCTAGCAGTGGCAGTTGACACTCTCTTGTGAGGACACTGCATGTTGTTGTTACTGCAATGTTGAGGAATGCAGCCGAGGCAGAGGAGAGTTCGTCATCCAACGAAACTGAGCAGGAGGACAAGGGCCCTGGACATTCACTTGGCTGCGGTAGGGAGCACTATTTCCAGTCCCTAGGGTTGGAGAGGTTTGGCTGTGTTACATACTGGAGAATATGCTGCTGGGAGTGCTCCATAACCTAAATCGCGCTGTGCTAACTCTGCATCAGCATAGAAACGTGAGTTTCCTCAGGTCGGATGACAGTCAGGGGCGGTACCCTGGCGGCTCGCCGCAAGGAAACCAACAAGGCTTCCATAGGCAACCATTCACGTCGCAACCAGTAAGCGAGGCATTTCTGTTGTCGCAGGGTATTATATTTTCTGTGCATAGTAACGTGCATGCCCGTAAGCTTACTCTGCGTGCATGCTTGCTTACGGGCATGCATACTTCCGCCGGGTTCTGTGATATCCGCAGACGGCGTCGCAAGATTGAGCGTTGCATGGGGCTGTGAATGCATACCAACAGCTATTCGGTCAAGCATTGATTGCAACGTAGGGTTTGATACGTATAAGGCAAGGCGCCTCTTAAGACTGGGGTTGGCAGTGCCCCAGCCCCTGTCCATAGGTGGCCGGCCACAAACGCGCCCGACGGGGGGATCCACGTGATGGCTAGATCTAATCTAATTATGAAGACAAACGCTCTCCAGAATGCCATACGTACCAAAAGGCGCAGACTCAGAGACCGGATGTAAACTGCCATTATTTATCTGTTTGGGGGAGAATCCTCCACCAAGTGGTCTAGATGTAAGGCTTTCCTCACCGAAATCTACCCATATGATGGCAAACCATGGCGACAGAGGCTGGGTTCTATTTGGTATCAAGTGCTTGGTGGCAGTACAGTACTGTCTGTAGGCGGATAAAGCAGTCAAACAAAAGGCGTTTAAAACCGTAGCCCTGACGCAAGCTCGAGCACAACCGTGATTAGAAGCCTCCCAGGGGATGATCAAGTCACGGCCCATTGCGGTGATGAGCCGGTCCTCTCCTCTCTGCTAATCTGGCGTATGCCACTCAGTAACACGCCGCGAAGGTATCCTTCCACGTCTACCACTTGACGTGCCAGATGATCCGCAAAGATGCTAACGATGCCTAGATGAGGGTTCCGTTCTGTTGCCATTTAAACGGGAGTCGTCCTCCTCCGACTGACGGCCATCTAAACGCTGTAATTCATCAATTCGGCGCAGTGCATCTCGGATGGCGGATACGCGAGCGGAAGCTGCCTCAAATGCTTCTCGCGTCATTTCCTTATTGGTCTTCGCGCAGCATCCTGTAACTCCTCATACGCGCACAGCCACAAATAAGCAAGACTGTCACTCGCCCAAAGGCACACAAGTGCGGCTCAGCATGCAGACGCGAGGCCTCCCAAGAGCATCTACCCGCTACACGTACGTCAGCGTCACCGACTGTGTAACAGTTACACAGTCGGCGACGCTGACGTGTGGATCGGCGGAAGGCCGCGCCGCATATGAGCGGCATAGAAGACAGTATCTGGCGCGGGCTTTCGCCGGGGCTTTCGTCGATCCACATGGCCATTCCTTACCTGCAGCACATGCTTTTCCAACCCAATATTCTCTTGTCCTCTCGAAAAAGTCACGCAGGGACTCGCCCTCTGCAGGGGTCTCCATGGGGTTGTCAAGGCCGAATCGTTCCTGTGGCAAAGCACCCAATGGGTTGTTATTCCACTGACGGCCCGAGAAGAGCACCTTTTGGACGACCTACAGTAAGTGTATGTCATGAAGCTAAATTCTACATATTTGTGTAGTTGTACGTACCGCTTCACCGGACTTGTGCAAACAAATGCTGCACCACTAAATTCACACGGCAGTTTACGTACCCGCAGTTGCTGCATTTCCTCCCTAACACGACACCGTTTCCGTTCTTTGTTGGTTATTCGTTTCGATCCTTCTGGAGAACACGCAGCTTAAGCAGGTCAAATATGCGCAACCCAGTTGTCACACTAAGGCCTTCCAGGTCCCCCCAAAGGCCTTCCAGGTTGTGCCAATGGCGTACCTTCATCCGAACTTGATATTTCTTCGTCGAGCCCACCACTTTCAGAGCTTCCCGATTCACTGGATTCGCTGTCATCCTCACTGTCGCTTTCGTCGCTGCCTTCAGCTTCGCTCTCTGCTCCTTGCCATTCTTGTTCATGCATAGTGCCCTCCAGGACACGTACCCACCGGTCTCTGCAGGCAAAAAATGAAACAATTGACCGCGGCATACGCTCCCGAAACACACACCAGTTCTGTGCTGTAACTGCTATTTCGCTCAAGATGCGCCAACACAGACAGTGGCGCTAAGCTAGCTGTGCAGTGCCCTCCTTCAAACAGGTACTCCCTCACACCTAAATGCAAACGTGCCCACCTCTTATTCAGGTTAAGGCTCCAGCAGTCATCCAAAGTAATTTCCTTACTCCCCAGCTCCATTAGGCCCCCCATTAGAATCAGAGTGGAACCTCGCATGCAAATCATTCCATGAAGTCGTGGGAGTGGTACATCAGCAGAAAACACTGAAGGGGCCTGTGGCCCGGCAAATGGCCCAGCTGAAACCAGAGTTTGCGCTCCATCAGCAACCTTGTTGTCTGGCTTCTGCGACTCCCCTTCAGTGGGGTCCCTGGGCAGGATGGGCTTGGTGGGTTCCACTACACAGCCAGGCGCAAACTCCTCAGGGACATCGCACGCAGCTGTGCTTGTGTCTGTGCTGCTCTCGCCGCCGCACCTAGAGAGACCCCCATCGACATTTTGCTGGCGGTCTGGTGAGTCCTGTTCAAGGGGTGCATCTGGGAGCGTTAGGGCGGTGCGATTCGCTTCTGGAAGATCCTCCAGACGCAGCTTCACTAGCCGGCCTTTGGTGTCGAAGTAGGCAAATGTTTTCTGAGTCATTAACCCCATTCCAAACACAGCCACAGGACTTCACCGGGAGGCCCTTCACGGTCATCCTACAACCAAGGTAGAGTTCGGGATGGCACAGTTCACGCAGAAAACACCAGATCCCCATCAGAAGGGGCCCATTGAAGAAGAATTATCACGCATCTGCCACGGTGAATTTCTTTAGGCTCACTTGCCAATTCTCTTCATCGTCAGAAGACCCTCCATCCGTTTCACTATCACAGGCCCGTTGATCCTCGCAAAGAGGAGCAAAGCCTACGGCACATGCTTCCTCATGCTTTTTGCATCAAGCTTCTTCATGAATACAGTGTCTACATTTAACTGAGCCAGTGCTACCTTGTGGACCCTGAAGTTTGACTCACCGACGTCCTGTCCAGTCTGCCTGGGAACACGTTTCTTTGAGCCCCCCTTCTTCCCGGTCTTCAGCTCAAGGCGATACCAACGCCTGCAAAAGATGGCTCCACGCAGGAACACTCTTGAAGCTAAGTGCAACAGAATCCAAGGCGGCAACTGATTCCAAGCAGAACTAGGAGATTTAAAGAGGCGCGCTCAAGATAACGAATGCTATGGGATTTGGACCTGCCTCTTCGTGGCGTCAAATGAATACAAGTCATTGAAGAAAACGGACGACATATTCGCGCCTCCATCATCCTGGTCAGCGACTCCACCAAATACAACAACGGTAGATTTGTACGCAGTTGCGCACATTCCTACACAAAATCCAGAAGTATTTGCACTAGCCTTGCTTGCTGCCCTACAACGTTGGCTGCAGAATACCCAAATAAAATAGCATGCTAATAGTTGCAACTGCACATGTAAGTAGTTCCTCAATCACTTAAAGTCGTAGGCACAGTAATAGTCGACAGAAGACATCTCAGGTAAGCTGCAAGAGTGCCTTTTGACCCACCTGTTCTTGGTGACGGCGGAGTACCGCTGTTTTTTATTTTTTCCCAGGTAGGGATCTGCGTAAATGCTCCTTTGGACAACGGTTTCAAGTCCAAAAGCCATGAGTCCTGAGCAGTTTCATGACCCGCAGCTCCATAGAAGCTCCATAGAAGGCTATAGGAAGCTGTACGCCGTATTTCCTCCGTCTAAAGAGTGGACCGCCTCCTCGCCATAAGGCGTCATACTCCACTACAAACTAATTTGTGTTCCACATCAAGTTGCAACTAAGGCAAACAAGCGGCTGGAAATGCGTGTTCAATGCCCACAGTGAATATCTTGCCCTGAACACGTTTATTCGTATCCCTTATCTTCGCAAAGCCGCCATGGAGCAGTATCACGTCCCCCACGACGACAAAGACACATCCCCCCCGAGCCTCTGGAATGTGCGTATGAGGTGGAAATTCGATTTTCCTCCATCTGCACGCAAAATGCCATACACAATGTGAGCCAATATGAAGCCACCGTAACGAGCTCGAAACACATCCAGCACCTCGTACCGGGTGAACCTGTTTGGCAGTGAGGCCAGCAATGGCCGGCGAGAACAGTGGAGTAACAGGTCAACACCGAACTAACTTGTTCTCGCTGAAAATGAACACATATAAGTCGTTGTAGTATCGTGTATCTCTTCCTGTATCGTGGAATCCGCCAAACAGGATCAGCAAACCGCGCCATACAGCCTATACCAACGAACAAAGACGAACATCAACAAGCGTGTAATTCAACAGCTAAATTCCTCCTAAACCGTGCAGAACCCTACAAAGCAAGCACATATCTTCGCAAACTAAGAATCTTTAAATTTTCTTGGATGGCTGGGAAGGCTTCGTCAATGTACTGCCCGGGGTCCCCTCTGCGGCGCTCCGCAGAGCCCGGAGAATCACGTAGGGTACAGAGATCATGCAAATATTCATGCCTGCGTCACTCTTTGAGGTATGAAAATTGGAACATGGTTCCCTCTATAGTCGAGGTTTTAGTGAGGGTCAAGACATACCATTCGGTGTCCGCTCCGAGGAGAGGGCACTTGAGCAGGGCACTCCACAAGAATTTTACTCCACAAATTCGACTTCAAATCAAACCTCCAAAAGTCTTTAAAATGGTGGAATTGATAATATGTTGAAAATTCGCCTCCAAATATGTAGAGCGCATCGCTGCACAGAGCACAGTACGCCTTGCATGCTATTGACCTCTGGATACCTACGTAGCCGTCTGCATATAAGAAATCAGGCATTTAGCTCAAAATATGGCTCTCAAACAGAAACGTGTTTTAGGTTAATTGCCTATCTTTAAGCCAGTAGCGCCCCACGGATGGCTGTTTCGGCGACTGAGTCAACAGTTGTCGTCAGGCTCACTTGTGGTATACTGCTTGGTGAGAACATCGAGCTTTTGGCATTTCTGGAGCCTCAAGGCGACGCCATTCCCCCTTGTCCATATCCCACTTGAAAAGGTCCCCATATACACGGACTCTCTTGCCATCATAACTTTCCCCTCCGAACAGCAAGAAATCGCCACTGAGCAGCAATGCGCACTTTGGATTATACATACATACTACCCATCCAGACACCTTTGAATTTCATAGAACAACAACGTGCCCAGCGTGCGGGGTGCTCACATACCTCGGAAGCACGGTTAGGGTCGCATGTGCCCTAGGGGAAGGCTGGTTGCAAGGTGTAGCCTGCGTCTTGCTTATCTGCCTTTGGCGATGTTCTTCTTCTAGCTGTTGCAGTAGAACATCAATTGGAGTCTCATCACAATCCACTTCACCCCGTTTGTGCTTCTTTTTCTGTTCTTTCGCAGCGGCCTTTTTCTGTTGCAGTTCGCGTCGGGCAGCTTTCTGTTGCGCCTTGTTGACGTTGCCCTTTGGAGGAGCCATCCTCAAATGATTAGTTTCTCAAAGCCTTCATATGGTTGTGTCTAGCAACATACCCGTTGTGCCACAGACTATGACTGCTTTGGTCCCTAAACAGATGTGCCACGGATGTGAGCGGAGCATTGATTTTGTTGTCAAGCGAGTGTTGAAAACCCTGTTGATTGGTGGAGGCACTCTTACAGTACGTGACGTGTTGATACCTTAGCTTATTTTAGGTTTTCTTCTAATGTTATGAATCTGGAGAATAAGGGCCCCATCTCCGCATGCATCGGCCCCACAGAGCCGCCAGGCCTATCATAAGCTAATGCGGTGTTTACCAACTGTATTTTTGACAGAGGGGGTTGTGATTTTTTTTTGTGTTTTGGAATTGCTCATCGTTTGCAAATAGCTGCTTTGAGGTATCCGGCAGCCCGTCATTGTTCGCGCCTCTCAGTGTGACCACTGGTGTATGCCAGGAATGCGCGTGTTCGTAATGCATCGATCCTAATAAAATGCATTTCATGTTTAGAATGGATGAGCGACGTTGTTTTTGGTTTCTTGAGTGGATGAAGGAAGTGTGTGCGTTTCGTCATTTCGACTGCTTTGTGTGCCAGCATAAGCATTGCATCCCATTCCCAATAGTCTCTGCAACAGCGGGGAGAAGGGCAGCGCTTCCTTTTTGTTGTGACTTCCTATAGTGCAGCTATGTGGGTGGCATGCTACCTAGTGCATTTACTGGCTTTGATACGTTTTCCGCTGCTCTGACTGAGCGGTGCCAGTTCTAAATGCTAATGCGTAAACAGAAGTCTTCTGCTTCACTACTCGAAACACTTGCTGAGAACTAACAAGATAGGTCACAGGTTCCGTATCCTTTGTTGAATTATCGAGTGGCATCTTCCGGTCGTTTAATCAACGAGGATTTTCTTTCTAAGCCATTCAACCGCAAGACCAGATTTTTGAACCAAAGGTAGTGTTCGTTAACGCGCGTAGATATGCCCCAACTGTCCCTAATTCATCAGCTGGTGGATTTGGATAGCCGCCAACGGCGAACTTCTCCAAAACCTGCATCAGACACTGCTAGAGCATTCGGCTCCAACAACCCTAGTGCTGCGTACCTGCTGAGGCAGCAGTGGTCTTGGTGAATGATGCAAAAGTGGGCACCTTCATAGGAGCCCTAGAATAAATGGCCGCAATTGATAAGAGGTGTTCCTGCACCCTTGCGCACATCCGTCGTTTGCCCCCAGGTGAGCCTTCATTGTTCAGCCCAGCGATTGTAGGCGCCTTTTGCGAAAATGTGTAAATAATAGTGTAGCTTTCCAAGTCATGGACTGACTTCGGGAATGGCCAGCTAGATTGTGCATGGAATCTACGAATACTTTGTATTTCACAGTGCTTTGACAACTCCTGAAAAAGGTCTTTGGCTACACGGTCCAGATTGCGTTTGCTTGCACATTGCTTGAATGAGAGTTGTCATTAACTGTTGTAGTCATGCCGGTACTAGTATAGAGCTCGGCACAAACCATGGTTCCTCCACCGGTCCTGCGGCGATGGCTAGAAGCTTGCTAGAAAAGTCCTACCCGGGGGTAAGCTCATCTGTGTTGAGAGAACCTAGTGATTAGTTGTACTCCTGTCGTTGACATATGCACTTTTGAGCGACAGTTTGCAAATTATCCGACAAGCTAATGCATTGCATACCTAGTGAGCTCCCTCACTAAGTGGCAATGTGGCGCTTCTGTCCCGAAGACTTGCGTATACTTGAAGGGGTTGTTCCCGCTTGAAGCCAGGGACAGGAAACTTCATTCCAGTGGACCACAAAAGTGGACTCAGCTTGTCCGCCTCTACTTCGGACGTGTACTCTGGCTAGTTCCTCGGTCTGTTGCTGCCTGCCTGGCTCCGTGCAGTCACCGAGAATAAACCTGCATCTCAAGGATGGGGGCGAATTCCAACTTGGAGATGGCCGTCAAGCGAAAGGCGTATGAGCACAAATTGTTACGTGTATCTGCATGTGTAGCAAGTCTTAGGGCTCAAGGTGAATTCTCGACGGAACGGAACAATCCTTGGTAGTGCAGCAACCCGGTCTGCGCCATGCGCCATCCCCGAGCTTCTGCCTGCTGGTTAGTAGCACTAAGCTTTCAGGCGACGTTAAAAAACCTGAAAGTTAATGGAGAGGTTGAGGCCCTCTATAGCACGCGCTGTCAGGGGCCGCGCGGGCCACCCGTTGAACTAGAAGCAGCGCGTACACGCGTGGAAGTTGCCGCAAGCTATAATCAGTTCGCAAATGGTTGTGGTGGATTGGGATATGCTTCGATCGTGATGTGCTTGACTTGGGTATCGCGCTGCTCAACCTTTCGAGTAACCAGTATTGCCGGTGGCCGAGGCACGTATTCCAGAAGGTGGAGATATTGGAGATGGCTGAGTCCCTGGGAGTTCACCATTCATCTGTTCCCTTTCACCTATCCACCATTCCGTTGATCTAATCGCAGCCGCCACAGTGTCTGTAGCTGAGGTTGAGCGCCACGGCTGCACCCATCTGGATTAAAGCGGGCAGCTCCTTCAACAGAGCACGAGATCCCGTGAACGTCACCTGGTCATGCAGCAGGCCCTGTAATACTGGCCAATCGGGAATGTATTTTCTAATTGACGCCAGGAAAACCCGCAAGCTGTCTATCAATACTTTCAAAACGGCGAAAAAGCGCTTGCAGCTCACCGGCGCTGCAGTCCCGTGTGGAAAACTCTCGAGCGGAGAGGCACAGTCAAAGCAAACTAGTCCGAAATGATGGATTTGATGTGATATGCCATGCAATTGAGCCACTTAACACGCCACTTGAAACTTCATATTTTCTTTCTATCCGCATATCAAAACACTTCAATAGGGTATATCTGAAACCGCCATACGCGGCCGCCATACCAGTACGCATGACAAAGCAGAGGCTGGAGGAGATACCTGGCTTAGGAAGCACCTTTGGTCCCCCAACTTACGGCTTGCAGCATGAGGCAGAATTTAAATTGCAGGTGTCACCACGAAGCACTCGTCCCCCCAATGCGGCATCTCGAAACTCCACTCAACACCATCACGCAGGATGGCTTTCCAGGCTCTGCCACGCCATTCCAGGCATGTCATTTCGGCCCAAAATGGAGAATAGTCAGTCGGGAGCCCACTACAGTAGCCCACTCCTAACTGGCTGTGCTGCAGTTGCGGGTCACGTTCGTTTCCTTGGACCTGCCTCCCCCGCCGTCCCTTTTTCCCCCAAATTACGTACAACTGTCCACGCGTCCTCCACCCACGGCTGACGTAAAACCTGAAAGTATCGACTATTGGAGCCCATTTGGAGCTGATGCTTTCGAAACTTTGTTTGGTGCCCTTGACGTTGATTTCCGTTCGAGTCCAGCCGCCAAGACGTAGTACCCAGCAAACAGCAAAAGAACCGAAAGTAGGTCAGCCAGGACGTGCCGCTTGATGTTCTGTGACATAAGTCCCAAACTGAAGACGTGCGCACACACACACACACACACACACACACACACGCATATATATTATATAT
>NW_013564268.1:7500-10026 GCF_000499605.1 Eimeria maxima | reverse complement strand
TATATATATATATATATATATATACATATATATGCTCATATACATATATGTACATATATGCGTACGTATACGTATATTTATATATGTATATATATTTACTCCTTTTATGTACATATATGTATATATAAATATATATATATATTTATAAATAAATATATAATTATTTATACTTTTATATTTATACAAAGAATAAATAAATATATAAGCAAAACAAACAAAGAA
Source organism: Eimeria maxima (assembly GCF_000499605.1). Taxonomy (NCBI): domain Eukaryota; phylum Apicomplexa; class Conoidasida; order Eucoccidiorida; family Eimeriidae; genus Eimeria; species Eimeria maxima. The sequence continues at coordinate 9,804 of NW_013564268.1, read as the reverse complement.
AACAGCAGATACATATATACATATAAATATATCTTATACGTATACTGTATATTTATATACATATACATATACATATACATATATATATGTATAATATATGTACATATACATATATATGTATAATATATATACATATATAGCACAGCAGCACAAAAGGAATTTTAAAGGTATTCTAAACCCTAAACCCTAAACACCAAACCCTAAACCCTAAACCCTAAACCCTCGAGGTTGAAAATCCTTCGGCAGCCACCTGGTGTATATACACAAGAAGACAAATAAATTGTGTATTATAATAAAAAATATATAATAAATTAAATAATATTTATTTTATATTAATTAATTAATTAAAGGCAAAGAATAACAGCAAATGAATTCATCGTAACACCAACAAATACACCGCAGTGTGTTAGGGTTTAGGGTTTAGGGTTTAGGGTTTAGGGTTTGGTATTAAGGGTTTAGGGTTTAGGGCCTATTGCTTGTACTACGAATATTATTAATATTATTAAAGAAAAACTAAGAGAAAAACAAACATATTTCCTTAATATTTACCTCTGGGCCAATGGTCGCTGCTGCTGCTGTTGCTGCAGCAGCAGCAGCAGCAGAAACATTCAGGTGTATAGGCACCTCCAAGGTGTCTTTATGCAAAAAATTAAATTATTTAGCAATTTAATTCCTTAACATTCCTTTTTTTTTGTTAATTAACAACAATATTTGTTGCTGTGTTGCTGTCTTGGACAAGAGCAGCAACAGAGCAGCAGCAGCAGTAACAGCAGCAGCAGCAGCAGCAGTAACAGCAGCAGCAGCAGCGAGTTGCGGGGTATGCGTGTGTGTGTGTGTGTGTGCCTGTCTGTCTGTCCGTTATTAAATAAAATAAAATAATAAATAATTATTTTTTATTTTATTTATTATATAATAAATAAAAATATAAATATATAAGGAGTGCTGCAGCGCAGCATTCCTAGAAGCAGCAGCAGCTGCTGCTGCTGTTGCTGTTGCGGCAGCAGCAGCAGCAGCAGCAGCCGCTGCTGCTGCCATCTCTTTTGCCTTTATTTTTGCATTTTTGACTCAATTGACAAATAAATATTCTTTCTTCTTTTTTTTGCATGCAGTCCCCCCCTTTTCCGCTGCAGCAGCAGCAGCAGCAGCAGCAACGACAACGTACCCCTCGCCAGATGGCGGACAGCAGCTGCGGAAGCAGCAACACCAATGGCAAGCAGCAACAGCAGCAGAAACAGCAACAACAGCAGCAACAGCAGCAGCAACAGCAGCAGCAGCAGTCCCCCTCCAGCTGTGCATACACCCCACAGGGGAAAAACCGCCGCCGACGCAACAAACACCGCAGCCGCTGCCGTGCATCGCCACAGCAGCAGCAGCAGCAGCAGCTGCAGCAGCAGCAGCAGAAACAGCAGCAGCAGCAGCAGCAATCTCAAGACAATGTCAATGATGTACAGAATGCCTCGAGCGGCGAATTGTCTGCCGCTGCTGCTGCTGTCGCAGCAGCAGACCGTGCTGCTGCTGCTGCTGCAGCAACAGTAGCTGCTGTTGTAACTGCAGCAGCAGCAACAACTGCAGCAAAAACAGCAGCAGATGGATCAATGGAGGGGGACACATCAGTACCCATCCCCCGCAGCAGCGCCAGCAGCAGCAGCATGTACAGCAGCAGCAGCACAATTAGCAGCAGCAGCAGCAGCAGCAGCAGCAGCAGCCACGACGACCATGCAGCTAGCCCTCATTTTGGTGCATCTGCAGCTGCATCCCTTTCTCCTTCTGCTTCTGCTGCTGCATCTCTTTCTCCTGCTGCTGCTGCTGCTGCTGCTCCTTTTGCATGTTCGGCTACAGTTGCTTCTCCTGATTCTGCTGCTGGTGTTAGTGCTGCTGCTGCTGCTCCTTCTCCTGCTGCTGCTGCTGCTGCTGCGAAAAAGGGAAGGCGGCGCAGGGGACGAGCTCAGGAGCAAACACGGAAGCAAAGACAGCAGCAAACGCAGCAGGAGCAACACCCCGACCAGCAGCAGCTGCAACAGCAGCAGCAGCTGCAAAAGCAGCAACAGCTGCAACAGCAGCAACAGCTGCAACAGCAGCAGCAGCAGCAACACGTGGAGGGGCGGGCATCGCAGCAACAGCCGCGGAAGAAACAAGAACCCCCAGACAGACTCAATGAGCAGCAGCAACAGCAACAGCAGCAACAGCAGCAGCAGCAACAGCAGCAGCAGCAACAGCAGCAGCAGAAACAACAACAACAGCAGCAGCAGCAAAAGCAGCAGCGCCACCGGCATCAAGGGGGACAGCAGAAGAGAGAGTCTCCTC
>NW_013564267.1:0-56234 GCF_000499605.1 Eimeria maxima | reverse complement strand
TATATATATATATATATATATATATCCAAAGTACGGTGCAGACTAGTAGTCCGTGTGACTGCACTAAGAGGGACCTTTCACACGCTCATTTCTGGAGTATGCGAGTGTGCAATGCAGGTGACGATTCGGGCTCCGTCCTTTGGTGAACGCCGAAAGGACTACTTGCGCGACATTGCAGTGGCAACAAATGCTCAGCTAATATCAAAGGATTTGGGCTTGCCTCTAGAAGAGGCGACAGCTGAACATATTGGCAGCGCCCAGGGAGTTGTTGTGCGGAAAGACAGGACGTCCATCTTGACAAGGCCTGAGTTCCAGGAGCAGATTCAAGACAGGCAAGTTGTATGATATATAGAGTCAAATATTTCTTCTCTCCACCCACTGGCACATCATATGCGGACTGTGCACACTGGCCACTTTGTGCTTTAAACGCAGAGTGCAGAGACTTCAAAGCGAAATGGAGGCGGCCACTTCGAAATTCGATAAGGAGAAGTTGGGCGAGCGCATTGCTGCTCTTTCAGGAGGCATCGCAAGGATCATGGTGAGCACCGTCCAGGGTGATTACATGTTTGAGCAGACATGGAAGGGGGAAGTGCATGAAGCACTATTGATCTCTGTGCTCGTGGATCTTACTGTACCTCATGTTTCCCATCAGGCTTCCCTCGTGTGCAAATTGTGTGCAGATTGGCGCATCCACGGAGACCGAACAGAAGGAGAAGAAGCTACGTTATGAAGATGCGATCAATGCAGTACGGGCGGCCATTGAAACTGGGTACGTTCCCGGGGGTGGCGTCACATATCTCGCCCTCAGCACAGAACAGTTCCGGAAGAAAGTCTTGGACGCAGTGGAACAGACCGCCCGTGAGGAGATGAAGGGAGTAGACGAGTCAACAGGCGAGGAGTTCCAAGTTGTTGGTAAGTTACCCTTAACTTCATATGAGAACTCGTGAATCTCGTCTCTGGCGCTCGTGCTGAATTGGACGACGCATCACCGGGAGTATGCGTGCGGTCTGCAGAGGAAATGGAAAGCGAAATTGAGCTGCAGAAAGCTGGAGCCAACATTGTAGCGGATTCAATGCCATCTATTACGAAACAGATCGCATCGAACGCTGGTACGTTATTTTAATCGAAGGTTGCGTAGCGTCCCATCCTCTGTATGCAGGTGTGCCTCATGCGGATTTGGTTCTGTTGCGGCGCCTGTTCTGCAGGATTGGATGGCGAACGCGTAGTAAACGCAATTTTGAATGCAAAGAAGCCATTCGGGTTCGGTTGGAATGCCAAAACAAACAGGTTCGGGGATATGATTAGCCAGGGTGTTATTGACCCAGCGAAGGTCTGTATTTCCGCAATCGAACATTCAACTTCTGTTGCTGGACTGGTGCTCACGACGGAGGGCATGATGATTGAGGAGGAGCAGGACCGGAATAAGTCTGCTCCTCATGAGGATGGTGAGCTGTAGTGATGGGATTGCTACAGCACCTGTTGGGATGTGTTCTCCGCTTCCGCCAGAGTGTTAGAGGGGAACACCACCGACAGCGGAGTTGGTTGCTTTCCTCAAAGGCCAAACGTGCTCGAGCCAGTTGCTGGAGCTTATAACAACATGGCACTAGAGCTGTCGGAGCTTAGCGGACAGCAATTTCAACTGCAGAGACCTGTTTAAAGTGGTGTTTTCTGGGAATTGCTGCACAGCCCTTCTTAACTTACTCCCCAGCTTTGATCATAGGGGTCGTCTGTCTCAATCTGTGTGCCGGGAAGGCTTTCCGTAATAGTTTGAATGAGACTGCGCCTTACTGTCTCACCGTGCTTCCAAATGCAACGGTTACCGACTGGTCCTCATGAGGAACGATTACTTCTATCGGCGTTGAGAATTTCCCCTCACCAACAGGGCCTTGGGAGTGCCAGTGGCCGTAGATGCAATTATTTAAACTGGCATACTGACGCATTTACCTCCACAGGCGTTCACTGCTTTCTGTTCAAAATCCTGGGAATGTCTAGGGAGATAGCGAAAAATAGAACTCGTAGATAAGACTTCAGTAGACGGCAAAATACCTTTCAGTCCACGCGTACACGAAGCCGCCGTCTGGGCCTTTGTACGGAGGAGGCAAGTGTGGCGGTTTTTTCCGTGTTGCGCTATACGTTCCCCGTACCCACATTTAGCCGCATAAAGCCTGTCTCTCCTATCTGCAGCATAACTAGCATGAACTCAGGCAAAAGCTACTTTGCAGGAAGAAGATATACCCATGCATCGATAAAGTGGAAGACTGCCTTGACCCGGATTTCTCTATGGGGCGGTAGGCGGTCGAACCTTTTGCTGATTTCTCCCTGGCAGTACTCTGTAGCCCAAATTCCTGTGCTTTTCTTTTGGTTTTGGTACCTTTGCAAACTTTCCGTAGCCTCCCAGCATGGATATCCCTGCGCAAGATGATACGATTTCCTGCGAAGCTGTTCGGCAATAGTGGTTATAGCTTTTTCCGATTGAACAGAACAACTGACCTGGGTTATCCCAGCCTTCAGCTTTCCCTTCAGAGAAATCCTCACGATGTATCGTCCGGAACTGAGGAACACCTCGGACGGACAACGGGCCTTGTAGGTCCAAGGAACTGAGTTTTGTCATCCACACAACGAACTTGTCATGCATGTCGCGTGGCGTTCCCTACCTAGTAGAGAGGTTGGCATAGATTCGCATAGTATCTTCGTTGTCGACGCTAAGTAGCGTTGATCGTGGGCTTGCAATTATGAAGTCGCCAGACCCATCAATGCCCATTTGGAATTGGTCGGGATCATTCCCAATACCAATCAGTGCGTTTCTTCCGCTCGCTGGTGCCACGCGGAGCTGCCCAACCACCATGCCCGCCTGCACCTTCGGGCTGTCTGCAGCAACAATCAACGCCTTGTAGACAATTGCAGCTGCAGCAAATGCTGCTGCGGCAGGCATTTTCAAGGATTGAACTCAACGTCATACGGCCTACCACTTTTTAGGCGTTGGATGAAATGAACTTCAGTTTTCTGCCTCAGACGGCTGTGGGATGTACATCCAGCTTGCCTGACCGGAACCCGTTCCTCGCCGATTGTTGCAAATGCCACGGGAAGTGCGCCTTTTATTGATGATTTTGGGAGTTGCATTTTCGATAATAGCACCGCGGAGCTTTTTATGCCAATTTCAGTTCAGCAACGCCGATTTGAGAAAGCGTTCCAAGTTTATCGGCGCGCTTGCTTGCCGTCAAAAAAGTAGCTTCACAAAAGGTAGTTGATATTCAAACTGTGTTCAACATTCCTGGTATTGGCCTTGGGAAGCATCTTGCTCGTCTGCAGGCAACCGCTTTCATTGGCAAGACCGGCCGCCAGGTTTCGGTAAGTCAGGGAATATACAAGTGGTCACAACACTGCAAGTTCATACGAACAAAATATATCAAAAGGCCAGTGACGGCTGTGCGACTGCATTGGTACCGGCGCTTATGCCTTCTAAGTTTGAAAAGTACTCTACGAACACCGACACAGCCCCATGTCGCCGCTCATCCTAGAAAGCGCAGAGCATGCACAGGCAAATGCGGATGCAAGCACAAATGTAAAAATACATGTGCTATTTATCTATCACTGAAGTGTGGGAAGGAGAGACGAGTTACAGTGATGCCACCTTACCTCATCTGACCACTGCATGGAAAGACGATTGCGACCATCGTGGACCGCAATCAGGGACAGAAACTCTATGAGAATTCCTCCGCCTTCGAGTTCCTGCAGACCCAGGTGGTCCCCAAAGTCGCAAAATTCAGGTGTTCCAAGAGTAGAGGGTTGATCCTTGCTCTCCACCAACCCATACTGCAAGCGTTGTTGCTCATATGCCTGTCTGCACTGAACAACGTAATCTAAGAACAAATGTAGTAGTTGCTGGAATGCAGGCGCCTCCAGTTGAACTTCGTGCTGGTAGCGAAGTGCGACCAGCTGCAGACAACGCGGCAGGTTGCCCCCCTCCACAGCAGTCCCTGTCGGCTGTGGCAACGGAGTTTTGTTCCCCTTCTTCTGTTCAACACCTACAACGTCGCCCACGTGCTGGCTCCCTCCATGGCTGGAGAGCCCTGGGATGTCTTCAACCGTTGGCGCTTGTCTTGCGTTAGCGTTATGTTTGATACTTCCGCAGCCGTTGATTGTAACACCAGTGGCCCCACGAACAAGGTTGTCCATGTCCACCAGCAGATATATGTCGTCAGCAGGCTCTCGTCCCTCTCCAGGACTATCTGGCACGCTTGTTCCAGCCGCGATCGACATGGAAAAGAAAAGAGAGGACGGGGGAGAAAAGTACGGCGAGACCCGTAGGTATGGGGGAGACAAGGTGTCAGCTGTCGACTGGGGTAAGCAGCGCCGAATAGCGGGAGATTCAAGCAGCGCAGTCAGCTGAAAAACGTAGCGCAACGGAGCCCTCGAACAGTCAGTATTGGTTTCACACTGCAACTTCAAATGCACCTCATAAGCAAGGAAACTGTTACAATATGTACTGGAAATGCTTCAATGGCTATGTGAACGCAATGGAGCCCTTCCAGCATAGCTTACTGCGGGATCGTCGCACTGCCAGATCATTTCCGTTGGCGGAGAGGTAGAGGGAGTTGCATTACATGGATTTGTGGCACAGCGCCGAAAGCATCGATTATGGATATAGACAGGCACCCGAGCTTCAACCTTTTCTAGAGGGATTGAAACAGTCTGGCCAGTGGGAGGTGTGTAAACTGGAATACCCAGCTCGCGCTGCAGGACGCGAGCCAGCTTGAGCATGCCTTCCTTCTCCCCATGAACCAACATTACAGCTTTCGGTTGAAGATGCCGAGCAAGCTGCTGGATCCCCGTGGTATCCGCATGCGCTGAGAAGGACATGTACCTGACTTTACACAAGACCTTCAGCCTCGTCTTTGGATCCAGTGGGATGTCGCGCTGGCCTGAAACAACCGCAACGGAGCATCTACTGACCAAACCCTTCAAATCCCGGCCATGTCAGCACGTTGCCACAGTGAAGCTACCAGAAAGAAGAGAGAATCTTGGGTCCCCTTGGCCCTAACGGGACTATAAATGCACAAACTGCATACCGTCAATAAGCATCGCACCCACAGTTCCCCGAACGCAGTAACCTGGAAGCAACACCAGATTCTCTGGGCCTCCAGCCCACAGCTTTAGCGCTTTAAAGGCCAAGCCGCCATGTAACATCCCAGGGGTTGCCAAAAGCACCATAGGTGTGGGCGACGTGAGCACCTCCGGGGGCAATGTGGAAATATGTTGAAAATCGAATTCTCCAAATCCAACTGCTGCAGGCGCATCATTACCCACGAGGCAGGCTGTGCAGATCTCGACGCCAGGCACACGAGTACTAATACACAGACCACAATGACCATACATTTGCACGCTACTAATGGAACGCAAGAACGTACCGCAGCCTATAGGCTCGTCCTCTTCCACATGGTCGGCAAAAGTGCTCGGTTGAGCATTTGCACCGTCTAAACGATGCACCATGTCACTGCCAGTCCACTGCACATACAGTTTGTAGTACTTGTTGGCCTTCTCTGTCATCCCGCCGCCAAAGTAGATCGGGTACTGCAGCTGCATGCGTTGCCAGTACGAATTCAACAGCATGCACAGTTCTTGAGCCCTTCCTACTGCAAAAACGGGGATCAGTACTTTCCCCTACCGGCCACAGAACCACAGCACACTGTCCCGGCATGTGTTATGCACCCTCTGCTGTCGTACCCTCTGATGTACCATCACCAGCAACAGTAGCAACGCCACCCGCACCAGCAGGAGCAGCAACAGCAGCAGCAGTGCAACGAGAATGAACACTTCGGTGGCACGAGAGTTGGATGGGCAGTTTCCAAATATGCGAGAAGAAATCTCCCCACCCCTTTCTTGAGGGCGTCGTGTACGGCATCACAGAATTCTCTCTCTGTTATCCTCTTGGAAGGCCGAACGAATGATCCGTATGTGCATTCGCTTATCAGCAGATCTGGTCTGAGCCTTGGAATGCATGCGCTACCCAGATGCCTGTCAGGCGACGTGTTGAAATCGCCTGCGTATCGAGCGCACGCACTGTCGTGAGAGTGCCCGGGCCTCAACGTGCACACTAGTTAATGCGTGACACACTATAATGGGCAAAACAAGCTTTTTCGAGATTCGCTGCCTTCAGCAACCAACCCGTGCAATCGGGGGCTGACCTGTATAGACTACTGAAAGGCCACCAGGAAGCTGGGCATGTAGCATTGCAGCACCCAAGACATGTCCGGCGTAGTATGGGGTGGCTGTCCACCCGCCTGCTTTCCACGATTCGTGAAGCCTCAAGGCCATGCAGCGTCTCATGCACCTCTGCGCCTCAGCTTCTGTGTAATTCCACTGCTCGTGAGACGGCCCCGCACCTCCCCCCACTCTACCATCACTGCTGGAGCCTCCGCTCACGCCAGTATCCCTCCCACTGCTTTCCGCTGCACCCAAAAGCAAGAGAGAGGCAACTTTACTTTCAGTGCATCGGCTCTTAGGTTCACAGCATGCTCACTCGCAACCACGAGTGCAGATGCCTGTGGCTTCCAGCGTACGCGCAGCCCAGCAAGCTGTCTCACCTTCGTATAGGCGCCCGCGGAAAGATGCCTCCTTGAATATGCGAGCACTATCCAGAAGCAGCACCGGGCTCAGCGCACGCGTCGGGAACGTCATTGCTATGGGATTACGGTAGCTGACAGGCAGGAAAGAGCATGCTCTCATCAACTCTAAAAACATCTTCATCTAGACTGGAAGCAACAAATGCATGACGACTAGAAGTAGGCCAAGCCAAGTTAATATGCACAACTTTATTCGTAAATACCGCTACAGAAGCGTCAAAACACTATCTGCGTACACTAGGTCTACACCTACTAGGTAAAACGAGCAGTGGGCAATTCAAGAAAGATGGCCAGGTCGCCTGTTCTAGTGCACTAATGAAGGCACCCCGGCCATATTAGCTTTTCAGTGACGCGCAGAAAAGGATCGGCATCAGTCTTACCCAAGGCGTTCCGTAAATGAAGGTAAAGAGCCGCAGTGGTCCATGTGAAAGTGCGAGATTAGCGCAGCGTCTGTACAGCAGGCAAACAGAGGCGAAGGCTGTAGGAGTGCTTCTTCCATTGTCTGTGCGTCCTGTCTTCCACTTCGTTGGGGGGCTAGCTGCAGCAGCATATTCAAGACTGGCATCTTCCTGGCCTGCTTGGCGCCTAGATGACTGCCGCAGTCGAAAAGAAGCCCCCTCTCGCCTCGCCGTACGTAGACTGCACTGCGGCCAACATCTTGGCCTGCGCCAAGGACAGTCACTTTTAGAGGCTCCCCTGCGCTCGTTAGAGCTGATTTCCTGTCATTGGCACCTCTACTACCAGCTTTTAAAACATGACTCCCTTGGGAAGCCCCGGCGGCTTCTGCAGGCTGCAACACAGGGCCTTGGGCCCAAGGCGACGTCTTTGAATACCCATCGACGGAAGCATCCGAATTCGATCTCCACACGCAACCCGTTGAACCCTTGCGAAGGGTGTTGCTGCCCTCAAGCAGCTCCGGTTGCCGCTCGTCTATTTGATTCTGCACTTGAGTGGGCTGTTGGGTTGAAGGTTGGTACTGGAGGTGTGCCTGCTGCTGTAGTCCTTGCAGTAAGAGCTCCTGAATATTATGGCTGTCGAAAGGAGGCTGCATGGCCCGGGTGTGAAAAGACTGGCTGTATATTCCGACAGCCCCAGTAGCCCTGCACACTGTAATGGAAGTAATGGTAAGGTGGCAGTCTGCAGAGGGGGCACTAGGGCCTTAGCTGTCCTTAAACGACATGAATGAGGGGAAATGTATCATAGTTTGAGAAAGAGCCAGCGTTGATGATATTTAGCCACGGAGGCCCGGTCAAAGACCAGGTTGAAACGGCCCCCGTAACCCGTAACACCTGCAGCTTGCATGTTTCTCTTTCAAGCAGCATTACTTGTTACTTTTATTACGCGTACAGTTCTATCTTTGTTGACAATAATAAAGTGCACTTACTTGTTGAGCTTCAACAAATAACCCATTTACTGCCTGGAGGCCGTTGGGGCTGACGCCAACGTTGCATGCTCTGTCAGTCATACGGATTCGTGGTCGACCATATAAGGAGAAAATAAAATTGATTTCTCGGGATCTGTTATAATCTAGGCACAGTATGAAATAGCTTGTTTACAGTGTATGAAGTGGAAGGGGATGGGTAGACGCAACCCCTGTCTGCCCCACTCCCAGGCAAGAGGAACCTTCTACAGGATAGAACATCAACGGACTCTGTAGCTGGACGGGAGACGAAGCTAAAAGAGGCGCCTTTGCGCAAATGGTTCAGGTTTTACAGACACGCTGACCGCTAACACGGTTTGGGCGACTGTTGTTGTTTTTGCCACCTGTTGGCACGGAAGGTTCCAGGGGAACAAGAAGGTTGTACGAAGATCGTCGAATCTGGAAAGTTCCATATAAAAGAATATCTTGAGCATGGCGAAGATGAAAGGACGAAACAGCGGCGGAGCCGCTAAATCGGCGGGGGGGACGGCCCAGAAGGGTTCAGCCATCACGCGGGGTGCGGCGTCGACTCTCCCGACTCGTCAAATACCGAGCAATAAGAAGCCGGGTGGGTGTTCTCGACGTAGGCTTGCAATTATTGAGGCTTTATCCCTGGGTGTTTGCTTCATTGCTGGGGCGACGGGCGAACTGTTCAATGACTCCGCACACTCAGTGCGTGGCTAAGCACCAACGCGTGCGGCACCTGCTTATGGTAGTGTGAAATGGCGACCCTGTTTTTCAGGCCATTACCGCTCTGCAAGCAAAATAAGGCTTCTACAGATGTACAACTCCAAACCAAAGTGGTTGCGACCTGGAGGCAAAGAACCACAGCCGTTAGCGCCCGCAAGAATTCAGCCTGATCGTCGGTGGTTCGGGAACACGCGAGTAATCGACCAGCAAAAACTTGCAGCTTTTAGGGAAGATATTCAGAAAGCAACCGCCGATCCATACACGTAGGGATCACCAATGAACAGGAAATGCTGTTCGGAGTCCTGTTCTGTCCGCTTGCATGTCTGTACCTGTGCGTATCAATACTGCATCATGAGAATTATTTCCTGTTTATATAGGTGACTGCTCTTGTTGTGCTGTCGGCGTGGTTCTGTGTATCTAGAGTAGTTCTGAAACGATCGAAGTTGCCAATGAGCCTTATAAAAGATCGAAATGTCGGAGGCAAGAAAGAAGCAGTTACTACCGGGGGACAGCTGCCGAAATTGAGTGGCGATGCCCTTGTCGCCCTCGAGCCTTTTGAAGGTGTTTTCGGCAGTAAAAAGACCCGCAAACGACCGCGTCTGCAGGCAGCTGACTTGACCACTTTGGCTACCCAGGTAAGCACCATCCCTGTGTATATGCAAGGACCCTGGGCCATGGAGCCATTGGAATACCGTGCCACCACAAAGTACGCCTTGCCCGCGAGAAGCGGCCACATATGCATTTGAAAACTCCAGTTGGAGTTTGCCCGGAAAGGATGCTCCTTCAATGTGGTTCGATGCAGGCTGCTGAACGGGAGGCTGCCTTTGAGAAATCAACTGCTTCTTCGAGTGGGGTCGCAGACAATGGCGGCGAGGGAGGTCCTGTAGAGTCAATCTACCAGAAGGGAACAAGCCGCAGGATATGGGGAGTGCGCTTCCACAGTCAACCGGAAACATGAAGAAGTCTGTATCTCGCGCCTAGTCTTTTATGTAATTTTGTGCTTTCGTTACATTGATAGCAGCGCGGTGTATGCATTTTTGTCTGGATTGTTTTTAGGAGTTGTACAAAGTCATTGATGCTTCTGACGTCCTCGTACAAGTTGTGGACGCACGCGACCCGATGGGAACACGGTGCGCAGGAGGAACCTCTGTGGTCAACTTAGGGTTTGGGCTGCTAAAATGAGGAGCTTGCGCCCACCTCAAACTCCTCATTAGCTATTAAGGGTGGAAAAGGCGGGGAGTAGAGGTGCTATGTGAAGAGGCCTTTTTAAGAACAGGATGAGTTGGTTTCGTGTACTGTACCTTTTCTCTTGAAAGCGCCCGTTCAATGCCTTATTTGTATGAATCTGTTTAACTTCTCACTCCAGTGCTTGCTGCATGATGTCCTCCGTGGCACCGCAGGTGCACGCGTCTTGAAAGATATCTGAAGGCGCAACGCTCGTCGAAGCACCTGGTGCTCGTCATAAACAAGGTATGGCAGTGCATTAAATTTGGCATTCTTTGCTTTGGGTACAACTTCGACAGGCGGTGATTTCTGTTGTGTTGCTGTTATGTTGGCAGGTAGATTTGGTTCCGCCGCGAGTAGCACGACACTGGTTACGGCAGCTCAGCAAGGAGATGCCAACCCTGCTTATGCAGGCCGACAAGAACAAGAAGAACATCGGCAGAAATCAACTCTTCCAGCTCCTGAGGTGCGGAAGTCCGTATGAATTGTTTCTCATTGTTCCAGCGAGGTGGGAGTGTTATGCCAAATCATTCTTATTTTTACATTTTTTTCATTCCTGCGCAGGCAATACGGGCAGCTGCTTTCAGATAGAAAGCATGTATCAATTGGCTTTTTTGGCTATCCAAATGTGGGGAAAAGTTCCATCATCAACTTCCTAAAGAGCAAGCAAGTTTGTAAAGCTGCCCCAATACCTGGGCAGGTCAGTGACATTTCTTGAGCTCATCTGCACATAAAGCTTACAGCAACTGCAACCGAATGATGTGGATACACTTGTGCTCGCCCACGGATAAATGCAACACTGTAGTTGATGAAGTTCCATGATCACTGAGTTGATGAAGTTCCATGCTTTTTCCAAAACCGTCACCACAGACTGCATGATCCAACGGGCAGTAGATCCGTAGCAAGGTTGTACATCGTTCCAGCGCACAAATGTAATTTTGCAGCGCCCTTTCTGTACGGAGTAGCTGCCGTATTTGGATATGTGCTTCAGACCCGAGTGTGGCAGTACGTGGCTCTAACTTCCAAGCTCTACCTCATTGATTGTCCGGGCATTGTTCCCATCAGTAGCGATGCGGGCAATGACACAGATAAGGTGCGTTTCCCGCTCTTTTCTGTCTACTTAGTTACATGCATTGCCGCACGCAGACTTTGCAGGAGAGTGGGGATCCTATTTGCGTGCATTAGTGCAGCAGTGTCGAAATTAGAATTCGTCTCGGCTATCACATCCAACGACTCTGGCTTCCTCGAGTCGATGTTCGTCTCAGGTTATGCGAGGTGTCGTTCGGCCTGAAAGGATCAATGCCCCTGAGGAGCACATTGGAACCGTATTAGAGCGAGTCAAGAGGTGGGTTCTTCTTTGCATTCACCCAAATAGGCCAACATAGCCCCGAGAACAACCAGCCATTATAAGGGAGCGAGTCTGTGTTTGCTGGTCCTGCAGGGAAGCTGTGATAACACGCTATGGCTTAGATCAAAGCACGACTTGGGAAGATGCTGAGGAATTTCTTTCCCTTTTGGCTGTTCGGCTTGGAAAACTGAAGAGGGGTGGGGAGCCGGATATTTCTACTGCCGCCCGCATAAGTAAGCTCCAGTTATAATGCCATCTTAACGACTCCCTTCAACGTCAGAGCCTCAACTATTTGTTGGAGATCATCTGCGGGTTTGTGTATTTTGATGTAGTGCTGTACGACCTCCAACGAGGCAAGCTGCCTTACTACGTCCTTCCCCCCGGTATGGCGAGTGAAGCTGCAGGCGTAGCTCTCGACGACAGCGAAGTCCAGCTAAACGGAGCATTGGCGTTTCCGGAAGGAATTTCGCCTGTCCTAACTGATGTGACCCACAAATCTAGCAAGCACGATGAAGAAGAACCCGCCATCTTGGGGGATGACTGCGGGACTCAGGATGCGAAGAGCAACGAAACCGTAGAGACCGATGCCGCCGTGCTTGAGCCACCTTCTTCAGAATGTGTCTGTGGTCCTAACAAGCGGGCTAAAACTATGAGCTCCAACAGTGGATGAGTGTTGTTGTTTCTCGTATGTTGTTTCCACGGAGTGCGCATACTGATTCATTTTGTGTGGGGATGGTGCTGCGGTTCCGCAAAGCCAGCATGCATTCAGTGGCATTCTATCGCCGGGTGAATGCACGACAAATATTTTAACCGTTTAAGTATTTCAGTACTCAGTGGGACGCCTAGCTGTTCCAGGAGTCAAACGGGCGAAAACCCAAACTAAACTGTGTAACCCGAGGGCTCAGGGGAGACAGTGGTTAACTTCAAATACAGATATTCTGTAGAAGTCTGCGCCATTCCCTACAGCAACGGTAGCAGCAGAAACGGAAAAAAAAACCGTCAGTGATTCCTGCAGAATCTGAATTCTGCTTGCCAGTGGACGGTGGGAACTGGGAAGCGCTTCTGCACCTCTAGTGGTTTGGTGCCAGCAGCCTTGCACGATCGGATATACCCACCACATACATGCAATGCGAACATGCACAAAGCGAACATCTCGGATGCACGGAGGCTGAAGCAGTGATAGAAGAAAGTAACTAAATCTATCTTTGCCATGGCGTTGGCCGAAGTCATGTCAATATTGACCAAGGAAGTGGTGCACGCTGGGGCAAACTGCCGTCTTTGCAAGGCTGGTGCGCTTGCAGCTGCTGAACACAAATATGCACAGTACTGCCAGCCACGTGGGTACCTCTTCCGCACATTTACCCTTAACCTGGTAGTCCATACAGCAACAGCAGTCGGGCCACTACGGTTATGGCACTGCCGACTCTGCAGCGGCTACATGGTCATTTTCACGTTCTTGTGAAACCCGGCATCTCTGGTGTATCCACCACATGCGAGCCAAGACGACATACATTAGCAGCAGAAGGCCAATCATCGGCAGCTGGACAACATACATTCCCTTCGGGCCTAAGCCAACTGTCAGATGGAACAGCGGACTGCATAGGAGAGAGAGCAGGCCACCGACCAGCTGTACAATGCCAATAAGGCGGCCGAAAAACTTGGCTGGGAAGTTTTCTTCGATGTATACAAACACTTGAGAAACGAACAACGACATATACACCACGAAACACAGTACAGAAACAATGCCGGTAGCTACTGTTTGCTTCAAGCTAAATGAATATGCCAGTACACCTGCCGAATTCACTATTCCCATAACGGCTAAAATACCAATAGCCTCCGAAAGTTTGCCCAAAATGATGCACGGAATAAAAGAGAAGGGCAATGCATTTCCTAGGAATTTCAGAGCAGTGGCTTCCAGGATACGGTCATGAGCCTCTTGGTAAAATGACGTAATCCACCCAACCGCAGTGAAGTATGTAACAACGAGCAGATAGGTCTCCGAGAAAAGGGTCTGCTTGAATGTTTGTCCTGTGGTCGTCTGCTGATGCTTCACTGCATTCGAAGAGGAGCGTTCTGCTGGTGAGTTCAACTCTCCTGTTTCTTGTTTCGAGATGTGAGGACTCTGCGACAATGCTTGCTGGTCCGTCTGCGCACATCCTTGGCTCCCTGTAAGATCATCTTCGATGACCTTGAATGCTTTCAGAGGCATCGAGAAGGCATCGACGAGCAAAAACAGGCAAGGGCCAAAACCGACATACCACCAACACCCTGAAATGCCATTGTTGGTGAGATAAGAATTCAAGATCAAGGGAATTGCAAAAGAAGCAGACGACGCAGAACCAATCAGTGTTATTACAGTAGCTGCAGCACCGGGGAAGAGCCGGGTTATGAGTAAAGTGGGCAGGAATGCAGTGTCTGCCCCCAAACCCAGAAAGATGAAGCCCAAATATACGCGCTCGTTTGATTCCTCTGTCAGTGTAGAGATTAGAGACCACGCGATTATGTGGAAGCACTGACCAATCATGGATGTGATCTTGGGGCCCAACGTGTCCATCATGGCTCCAGCAACTGCACTCATTGTGCAGTGCGTCGCAAGTGTGATGACAAATAAACTCTGCACCGACGCATCCTGCTTGTCGCATATGTAGTTGTTGCCGAATTGCCTCTGGTCGTCTACGAATGACCCGTTCTCATCGATGCCACACTTGAAACTGAAAACCCCCGCCCGCAACAGCATTGCAGACAGAGGAGCCCATCCAAAGTACACGCACCCTGTCACAAACGTCTGGAGAACGTAGAGGAAAAGTAGAGCGTATCTGTTCAAGTTGAAGGGAGTGTCCTGTTGAGCTCCAGGGAGATCGCCACGTGGCAACGTACTCCGCAATGCCAGCAGTAGTTTTCGATGCCATGAAACATTGTGTTCCTTATCCGTTCCCATTATTCGCTTATCGTATATTATCCTGTCACTAGCTCCAACAATCTCGCGCAAAGAAAGGAAGCAAGCAGATGCTTTCCTTGACCATGTAGAATGCGTGCTGCCCAAGTCACAACACCGCTACGCAGGCCCCATAAGAAACTCCGCTAATAAAGAGTTATGGGTGAAGTAGAAGGCTGCAACGTGTTGTCGGGATGCTTCAGGAATGCTGCACTCAACTAGCCTATGATCCGTCGGACGATGATGGCTATGTGGGGTGAGACCGGGTGGGTGCCGGGCAAGAAAACGGGAGATCTCTAATGTTTAGTGACTCAACATTCCGCAGAATAGCTTTGCAGACCTAAATCTGCTTTTAATTTGGCAGTTTGTAATCTCTTGTTGTCAGGCCGAGTAGGGTCAGTCCATGAAGTGTTTGCAGTCCTAACGCACTGATGAAGCTGCCAGCGACAGAAAGAGCAGACACTACACTGCCTGAATGCCAATGGATATATCTATAAAATGTAGAGGGTATTTTTTTTTCATTCTTCAGAGTCTAGGTTGCAAAGCTGTAGGGTGAGCGTTCAAGTACTAGTAGATCATTTCTGCTGGACGACCCATCTGTGTAGCGACGTCTGCCCGAAGTTGGCAAGTCCATCCGATCTAAGCCACAGGTCGCTAACTTGGCCCAAACTGGTAGCATGTAGGCAAGTATTGTGCCTGTGCGCAAGCACAACTCTTCAACAGTTGCCTTCAGTGTTGCATAATTTGCACTTTTTAATGTGTAGCTCGGGTCCCCGGTCATATCCGGGGGGGTTGTGAGTTGCAGTGGAGCTAAAGTGCTCAGGACGATATTCAGTAAGAAGCAGCTGACCTACAGCCCCAGTCTTCTGGCGCCCCGAGCTCATCCACCTGGAGTTGCGGGAGAGGAGGCTATAGAATGCATTGTCTGTTGGTATGTCAGCCTGATGCTGGCGTATGAACGCCAGCCCCAGTAGACAAATGCTTCGCAAACAAAAGTTCTCATCAGTAGCATGAAGTGTCCGCGCATGCAGTCATGTATGCTCGTTTGTGCTTGAATTTGAGGCTAGCATGCACCTTGATTTGCATCACGGGGCACTGCAATTCATGCAGGCCACCACCTCTCCTGCAGGTCCAGACGCTTGGGCAGCTTCTCGCACGACTGTTGGAGACTGTGGAGGGATACCAGTTGGTTTTGAGGAACTCGTACACTATGTTATTTAGCTTCATTGCCGAACAGTCACAGTAGTACTTGGATAAGGTTAGTGACCTATGTTCAACAGGCTGCCTGCCACTAGTTGCAACGCACCTTGCTAATACTGAAGGTGCAGGATAGCTCCAGATAAAGAGCAAATAAACATTCTTGGCTGTGCGCATGAACGCTGTAGACCACTGTTGAAAACTTCTGCTTGCCTACCGTCTGACCACTAGGTTCTGGTAAAGGTTAACGCGTCAACTGCAGACGTGCTTACCAATATCGGAGAGACCACCACGCATCTGCTTCTGCCACCTTGGCACAAGCCGCACACACCATTGTGAACCCTTGAGGCGCATGAATATGCTTGTACCTGTTGGTGATTCGGGGCAGCCTTCGGCCTTTTTTGTTGCTCCTTGCAGGTTATACCAGCTCTTTACCGCTTCATATTCTAGCCAACTGGTTGCATGCTGAAGATGCTGAAGAGATGGTGTTGCACCGGTTGGTCAGAAGAACGCTTCTGGATGTGCAAAACACGTTTAACACAGGGGCCTTTTTCTTTGATGCAGTTGGCTATGATTGTCGGCATAGCCTCTGCGGCTTTTCTGGCTAAGGATGGCAAATCACAATCAACAGAAGTCGTGAGGTCGTCTTGTTCAAATAAGCAACGAGCCTCGGAAACACTCTGGAAACACTAGCCAACGTATTATGATGGCCACACAAGAGAACCTGGCGTACGCAGGGTTGAAAGAAGCCTGCTGCCGCCGGAGTAAGGAATCACAGCAAGAAGAATAGTTGGAACGTCGAAGTACATCGAGATATATTTGAGCCGCATGACTAGTGAAGCATCGAAGGCAGAAGAAATCGAAGCTTAAGCAGTGTTTTCCAAGCCCATGTTGGCAGAAGTTGCCGGCAAGTTAAGGATTACGTAGAGATATTCACGAGGGACCGCTCAAGCCAGGCGATTCTCAACAGCCCATTCAGGGAAAAGTAACCGTATTCCTACCGATTTACTGTAGGATTGAGGCCATGCTTGGCGCTTGGCGTCAATGGACTGTGGCGCAACTGCTTGGGACTTCAGTCTCCTTCAGGTGTGGCTCTTTGCCTCAGTCCTGCTGAATGGTTGCGGGTAGAGTTCGGGGATATTTACCTGTTTCCCCCAGTCGTCTTACAAAATCAGTAATAATGGTGATGGCATTTCACTCACACAAAAGATGATTGGTGAACAGTTGGGTGACTGTGCCCTGCTATCGCTAAGGTATAACTGGGGATGACATGGGCGTTCTTGTTTTAGCCAAACCACTACGATCTAGATGTTATCCTCGCCTCCGACTGCTGATAAGCCCGCTATGACACCCACTGTAATGCCCGTCGACATCTGTTCTGGGACCAAACTGCCTTGCAGGACCCCGGGTTTGATAGTGTTCTTTAGGTGTTTGTGAAGACATTTGGGGCAGGTGAAGACGAATTGATCCACTGAGAAACACTTCCAACGCGACTGACAGGCCCTCGCCACTTTCTTCCCTGCTGTTATGACACCTCCGTTGGTCGTAAAAGCAGCACCGTTCATTTAACGTAAACCTTTTGTGCGGAATTTCGAACACGATATCGTGCCCAAACTTCGCAAGCAAACTCCAAACGTCTACTGGAGCTTACTTGCGAAGACCACAGTTTTGGAGAATTCGTTCCAGTTAAGACCCAAACAGCAGCTGAGTTTTCGTGTGCATTAAATAACAATGATCTACCAGCAGGCCCACATGCTGGGTGGAGAATGCACCGTATTGGACTCATCCACGGTGCAGCTCGATCTTTGCAGTTAGTCGCTTTGCCTCTAGATTAACTCTTCAAGGGGTGGAAACCTTGGAACGCAGTTAGGGCTGGAAGCCGCTCACTACTATTAGAGGATACAGGGGGATGTTGCTACTCTGAATGGCCCACGAAATCTACCAGGAACTGAAGTCGTCCCCCGTCTTGTCCCTCTCAAGGGCCTTCTGATTACTCTAGATGTATCTTGCGTGGCTTCTAGATGCTGAGTCGCATAAAGTAAAGCCTTCAACACCTCAGCAACTGCACTTCGCAACTAATGATTTGTAGTGCTGGCATCAGGCGGATTTCTGGGCTCTCTACGAAGTCATGGTTATGCCCACACTCAGCAGCGTCTGGTCAGAGGACTCCACATCTATTTTGTAACAAAGCATAGGGACCTAGCCAACATGAACGGGGTTTGCCTAGCTTCTATACCTTCCGTACTCTGTTGCATATTTACCGTTGCAGTTAACTATTACGTTTCCTAGGGGAGAAACTGAAGTAGCAAATCCACCGGTGACGTGCATTTAAAGATAGGGTGGGTGAGAGTAGACAGTCTAAATCACTGTAACGATCCTCACCTCAAATGGCCTACTTCCTAGTCTCTAACTAGGGACAACATAGAAGGGCCCGAACATCTGGCTGGCAGCCTACCCTATACAAGGTAAAAGTTTCGAAATGTTTCACTCCATGAGGAGTTTTAGGTTGCAAACAAGCACGGATGCCGTAACTCACGAACACGGAACTACCAACTTGAAGCATCCAAGAACACAAGGCGGCATGCCACAGCTTCTGCTCAGCACGGGCAAACACCTTGGAAACAAAGCATCGACATCCCTCTAAGAAGACCAGTAATTATAGATCTTAATTCCCCAAGGACGGTTAGCTCCTTTCCCAAACAGAAAGGTCCCGATACTGCAGAGAGTCACTGGATGTGTACAACACGGTCTGTCTGCTGCTAGTCCTTCTATTTGAATGCAGGTTGGACACTGTCAACCTTTTGAGCTCTTGATATTTTCCTAAGGTACTGTGTTGGTGTACGCAAAGAAGGGAGGGCGTGGGTTTGCTTGCAATGTGGGGTTGCCTTGCACCTGTAGTTGCACCACGAACTGCTGCAGCTGCAGCCTCCACTTCGCACCGGCCTCACGACCATGTGAAGCCGTGAACACAAAAAATTGACGGCAAATTAAGGCTTACTTGGTTTATGGAAGTTCCCGTTTTTAGTATGCTGAATCATTTGTAGCTCGCGACGGTCCACCGCTGAGGCCGATGACTCTCTTGTGTGCACGCGGTTCTGTGTGTGGCCCGGCAGAGGAAAAGCGATTTCCTCCATCACGCACAGGCTAATTTTTCAGGAACGTGATAAGCAGATTGATACATACATAGCAGGGGAATTTTAGGAGAAAGCACCGGCACCACCGCCGTGGGCGGTCTCCGTCGAGCCACGAATATGAGCTAGCCCTCCCACTGAAACACCAATGCATTTAATGTATTGAAGCATATGGAAAAGCTAAATGTTTAAATAAATGTTATAGTGTGTACAGGCACCGGTGAACCACGAGACAAGCTGGCAGGCGGCAGGGTCGGCATGCCATGGACAGATGTCAGTTTGGCTGCTTCGTTGAGTCCCATGTCTTGGATCGACCGGTGAAGCCTTCTTCAAGCTTATATATCAAACAGCATGTCTCTATGTAAATGTTGTAATGTGTTCGGGGGGTCGTTGAAATCTTTCCCAGTGCAGGCAAGGCCAGTTCACCTCGGGGCTGGAGCGGACCAAATCCGCACAATCCATTTCTGAGACATGAGGGATCATTAGGCTACTTCCTGAACTCTTTTTTCGTAACAGGATGGATTCGCAAGAGTAGTGGAGCGCTTTCGCTTTTGTGTCTTCGAGAGCTCAGTGGCCGGGTACCTGTGGACCTCAGCAGAGGTCGTCGGTGACCAACTGGGGATTGATTGATTCCGCTCAACTGAAGCGCGTCTCCTCTCCTTGAAAGTTGAACATATTTTTTTTAGCTCCGGGCGATCTCGGAAACTAGTCTTATTCTCGTCATTTCCTGCAGAAACCCTTTGACGTCGGGGCTCTTGGGGCGCGCGGTCACTGAACCGGCCAAGCTCGAAACAATCGCAGTTGCTGTTCGCTGAATAGCTACTGCTGGGCATTACTTCTTGCAAACGTTTTGTTTTCCTCCATGATGCCCTAGTACGGATCTCTTGTGTTTGTCCTTGCCTTCCTTCCAACTGAGGAGGCGGGTCCTTGTTGGTTGGTATCATCCTGAGAGTGATCTGGGTGAGCATCGCACGCATTACGGGCCACGCCGGAAGATGTTTGTATCGCCATTGCCTCGAGATTCGGACATCCCTTCCGTCACACCCACCGGGCAAACGGTGCTTGTAGCTAATGCGCCGGACTCTCCGCAGCGCGAAGCTGAACAACGCCGAAGTTTCAAGAAGTATCCTGGGGGGAAACTCTGTGGAAAAGCCACTCTCGGTGAAAATACAGGAAACCAGTGGCGTAAAGGAGCCAGCGTGTCTTCAGTGCAACGACTAGGATCAGTTGATCCTGAAAACGGGGACGTGAACCTCACTGCCAGTTTAGAGACTTTTATTGCGGGCGTCCAAGGGCAGCAGACAAAGACTCATCCGGTCTCCGTAATACCCCATAATTCCCCATTCGAAAACGGAAGCGGAATAGGAGAAATACGCATAGATTCTGCGAATAACTTGCACGGTAGCAGAGAGGGCGAGACTCGTGAAGGACGCGCTGGCAGTACCATGGATGACTACGGGCGCTCTAGCTACGCGCAGTCTGCACTTGGCTCTGTCTTCCCAGAGGCTTACGCAAAACCTTATTCTGTAACGGGGGGAGGTGGACCTTCAGCAATGCCAGCCTCTAGTTCGTACCAGGTAGTGCTTTCGGACGGCACTTCCTACCCGTCTGCAGTGTTTCCTGCTGGTGAGCAGATGAAGGCATTCTTCACTATGGTTGCGTCGTGTAATCCGAGCTCATGCGGACTTGTTGCAGACGCTTTTAAATAGCAAGTGTCCTTGTGTTCCTGTGTTCAGCCAGCGGACGGGACGCTGCACGGAGCTCGTTTCCTCAGGCTGCAACACCCCAGAACTATTCCTCTCCTGCTCATGTTGCCGCAGAGATCCCATCATTTCCCTACACAGAAAGTACAGTTCCATGTTATCCACGTTTTCCAGACTTACTCACCAGAAATTACTGTGTCTGTAGAGCGGTGGAATGGCTTGAAGTGTGCTGCTTCTCGCTGGGGACGACAGTGTGTGTTCTGTGCAACAAACTTATTGTTCTTTGTGCGCAGCAATTCACTACGCGGAGCCAGCAGCGACTGTGTCCCCAGTAGCTGGTGGAACAACGAACTACTACACGTCCTGTGAGCGTAAATTGCTAGCTGCACCGGACGCGTTGCGTGTGCATTAGTTTGTTATCACGTGTGGTACGATTTAGTGCATCCCGTTTCACGTGTACGGTGATCGAACACTCGACACCGTGATTAATATTCTCTGCCCTTACCCTTTTCCTTGTCCCAGATTACCGCCGTCAGTTCCCCGCCTCACCAATTGTGGCAGACTCTGCAATGGTAGGAGACGATGGCGTGCCCGCGGTCTCTTTGCCTCACGAGAAATACCGTATGAGGGACCCTGCCCATGCAACTTCGGATCAGAAATTTCCAAGTGATGAGCAAGCTGAGCGCTTCACTATTACCAGCTTAACCGAGCCAATGTTGTTGGTGGATGGAGTCATGGGTCTCCCGCTTAGAGGACAGGCTCCCTCAGATCGTGGAACATCCCTTCTGAGCAATCCACTTGCTCACGGAAGGGACAGTAGGCATTTTACGGCAAAGAAAAAGCTGCTGGTGAGGGCACACTGTAGAATCTTTGGACAACGCTGAAGAACCAGTCTTACGGCCATTGTACAGATCACACCCGACATTAGTGGATTGCTGCGTACTTTTTCAGCCTCGGCCCATGCAGCTCATCCACGTGAATCGATGGGACGGCAAGGAAGTCCTAACTGTTGGTCAGGCAATCTTCTTAGCAACCCTGCTAATCCCTTTGGTGGCGATGGCTCAGAGACATTGTCCAGCTTGCTTATCTGTGTATGCGTTGTTCAATTACGTCAAGAAACTGTGGTTTATTTTGCGTTTCCAGACGAAGGGGCACGCCGGTGGCTGTCGGAACTTACGACGAGATCCGTCGCCGTTATTTCTATATGCGGGGAGCTTCAGACTGGAAAGTCTGGACTTGCAAACCTTCTGCTGGACGAGTGGGTAGTGGGCCTATTTCTAGCGCTTGTTTTGTGTGTAGAGAGACCTGGGCACATTTTTGGTCATATGCTTCCTGTTCACGTCGCACTCTTTGCAACAAGGGGGGACATCATGTGACCTGTTTTTTTTTCAGCGACGTGATGTCCAGTACGGTTGGCTTCGCCGTCGGATCATCTACGGCAGCTCCAGCGATGCATAAAGGTTCACGCTTTGTGCAGCGAGCCGAATCTGATGGCAAGACTGAAGGAGTTTGGGTATCGGCTATCGAGGCGGAGGGCGACAAAGACAATTTGGTGTACCTCGTCCTTGACTTTGAAGGAATCGGGTCAGTAGGGAGTGTCATTTGCGCACCATATTACCTGGAGTTGTTGACGAAGAGGAAATTGAACTTACAGTGTAGGTATAGCTGGAAATAACACCAACACCTCCTGTGCGTGTTCTTCATTGTCCCAGGAGCAGGAGGAAAACTGTGGAGCACGATCAACGTTTATTCACCCTTGCTCTGCTTGTTTCCCACTTTCTGGTGTTTGTTACAAGGGGAGCTGTAGACAGCGACACCCTTTTCAGCCTGGCCTCAGTGAGCTCGCCAATACCCAAACACACGACCCCATCCCCATGGCTGTTTCAGCCATACTTTGTGGATTTGCGCATACCAAATCCTATCTTCTAACTTACACCCTATATCGTCAGTTTCCAACTGTACGCCCTTCGTGTGAGCCTTTTGTAGGCGTCAGCGTGGACGCAACGCTTGCGAGTGACCCATGTAGGAGGCGTAGATAGGCCAGACCAGAAACCGCCAACTCCAACTCATGTTGGTCCACCCACATCTCCCAGTCCAAAAGGCAAGGCGGATGCAGCGCCTGTGGCTTCGAAGCCGGGTATGAGTCCGTCAATATTCTGCCCATCAATCTAGAAATGAACGTGGGTTACGTATGACCAAGCTTAAGTCGCATATTCCTATTGTTGTCTGTGGCTGTGATATGATGAACTTGCAGTTTCTCATTCTCCGAACAACTGGAGGGCCCCTGCGTTGTTGTGGGTGATCCAAGACTTTAACATGTCCATGGTAGATGAACAACAAAACCCTTTAACAGCCGGTGATTATCTGGAAGCTCTGCTGAGCCTTACTCTCAGTAGGGACACTCAGAACCTCAGCAAGTTGGCTCAAGGGTTGGAGAATTCTCAGATTCGTATGGCACGCCAGGAGGTATCGGATCTGTTCGATGATCGTGACTGTGTCACTCTGCCATCCCCACTTGGCCAATATGTACCGTACCAGCAGCAGGCATCCTCCGGCCAGACTCAAGGAAGGGCTCTGGAGGCAGTCAGCGTCTCTGAATTTGTACCTCTTTACCAACGACGTCTTGCTCAGCTGCGCTCTCGCGTCTTTCGCGATTGCAAAGGGAGGGCTATGGATGGAATTGCACTGACAGGCATCTCACTTACAAGAATCCTGGAGAAACTCGTCGAAGGAATTAATGCTGGGGAGGTTCCAGAGAGTGTTCGTCTCCTGGGTTCCATTCAGCATGACGAATGCAGGCGTTGGAAGCAAGTGTGCGAAGACGCATTTACAAAAGAGCTTCGAGACACATTCCAAGCAAAACTACCGGTGCCGACAAAAGAATTGCAAGACGGAGCAGAACAGTTGCAACGCAAGTATTCGGAGCATTTCAAGATCCACGCAATCGGTTAGTCGGCAGCGTGGCAACCGCCGTTCTATGTAACTGACCAGCCTTGCAAATACCCCAGATTATTCGTTTGAATCTTTTATCTGGAGGCTCTAGAGGGCGCTGGAAAACAAACACACATGTTTGGCCGAATCCAATGTTTTGTGGGGTTCAGGCGATGATGAGATTCTTCGTCACTACAAGGCACAGTTAAAGGAGAAGCTTCGCCGAATTACTGAACGGGCGCTAGAGGAGAACGAGGTGAGTAGGGTCACTCTGCGCAGCTGGCACATTCTCCTCTCTCGTGGGCTACTGCTACTGGTGCTCCACAGAATATATTGGCTCCTTCGGTGGACGGTACTATTTGCAAGTTACAAGCTAGTTGTCTCAAGTATTAACTTTGTAACGTAGCCTGTTTCGTCTCCTCTAACGATGCTTCACGAGGACCGTTCCTAGAGCTATGACACACAGCAAATTTGGCACGTTCTGATGTTTATTCATGGCGCGAAAACTGCGGATTGTCTTCAGAGACACGCCGAGTGGAAGTGCAGACAGAAGGCAAAACTCCTCAGTGACAAACTTGGCATAGATCAGAAAATAAACGGGAAGTTGTACATGGATCTACAAGCGCTCAATGACGACCTCGCTCTACTACGCCAGGAGTAAGTCCCCAGCACTGTCAGGATTGTGCCCCCACTTGGGATTATTTGCTAACCGTAGAGCTGGCTGAGGCCTGCTTTACGCACCGTCCATAGATGGGTATGTGGTAAAGGTACAATGCGGAGGCACGGGGCCCACAACATGTTCATCAACGCGTCCTTAACGACTACATCGATCAGCTGTTGTCTAAGGGTGCAAAAGCGGTTGCCGATGCCTTGAAAGATTTGGCCCGTGACTCAGAGGTACGGCTATTCCTGTTGTTTGACATCGGCTATACCTTGCTGCTGCCGGTGATTCGTTCGTATACCTGTTTGGTTTGTGATTGTCCATGCACAATTGTTTTCGCCATTGACGCCTCAAAATTCCGATTGTTTCAGCCATGTTTGTACGGTTTGCGCAGCGCACCGCTGCTCTGCTGCACCAGAAGACGATGGATGCCGAACGGAAGAGTGATAAAGCAGTGAAGCTTGAACAAGAGTTACAGAATAAGGACTTGTAAGGCAGTGTGGAAAGGTCTACTAGATATGAGCTCTTATCGTATTTCGAAGCACCCACACTGTATCTGTATCGTGTAGGTGTCCAGGAAATGATTTGTATGGTTGCGTCTGTTCAGTGAAGCGGAGCAGCTCCGCCGTGAGCTTGAGGATGAGCGTGAGCAGCAGACTCTTCAAGAAGAACGCCATAGACAGTAAGCCACACGGGGACTCACATAATCGCCACAAGTACTTGGTGGATGTGTTCCGCACGCCGGTCAATAGAAGTGGTGCTCCTATTGTACGCATCCCTAGGCAGCCCATAATATTGGCCTGTGTTACTTTGGTACCAGGGAGACAAAGGAGCTGCGTCGTGAATTGGCAGAACAACGCGAAACCAACCAGCGGCTGAGCGCCCTCTACCACTCACGTGTAATGGACGAAGATGATGGATACCGTTTTGGAGTGAGACGGGGCAAGCACAGCGCCGTTGGCTTAAATGATCAGCCTCGTTGCTTTGGCAACAAGTGCACAATCATGTAAATTGAAGAACGATATTCTAAGTTGACCGTTCGTGATGAAAGCGATGTAACCTCCAGTCCCCATTCGGCAACTACGACGCCGAATTAATGCTTTTTTGACTATGCACAACTTCCACTTTGGCTTTGGCTTTAGCTTCACATCAGTGGAAAAGGGCCACCGCGGTGCGCGTTCACCCTTGACTCGATATTTTGCCTCTCTGCTGTACTTGTTAGAGGTACTATTTTAAAAACTTCTTGATGTACATGTATATTGGAAAAGTGTCAGCAGTCTGAAATGTACCTGAGTGACAGCCTGACGTTCACTGTCGCAATATATCTGGAACCAACGGAAAGCAGTGTGTCCCATCGTATCCTTCCTTCAGAGTGACCCTGCTGTAGCATTCTTGAATGGGGCATACAAGTGTGTGCACAATCCAGGACTTCGCATTATTTACCTTGCGTTCGTTGCTTCGTATTTTGTCCGTTTTCCCGTATCTGAGAGCAATCCGTATGTTTAATCGGTGAATTGGCTCATCGGAGGGAGTATCCGTACCGCTTCATCAACGAAAAGGCTTCATGACTGAAACTACTGGGGGAGGCCACTAAGAAAAGAAAAACAGAATTTTTCTTGTAAGGCCTATCAAAAAGTGGCATCAGCTAAAGCTGTGACGGCTCTAACCCGCCGACAACTCCACAGGGCACTGTCAACCCGCAGAGGAGTCCTCGGTTTCTGTTTCATTAGGCCATAGACACGCTGCACAGTTTAACAGAGAATCCTCTGTCTTGAGATCTGGGCCACTCAAGTGCCTCATCATTGTTGATAATCTGAGCGTGTGGGGGCTTCGGTGCCCTTGTATGTCCTGGATACAACGGGCGTGCACGGTAGGTTGCTTCGGTGGAGGTTTTGGTAAAATGCTAGACGCTGGTCAAAGTTTGCATGGGCATATACGTTGCCTGTTGCCATGGCGTATGACTGCTGTGCCATGCTGTTGACTTGGGCCTGCTCAACACGCATTTGATCTTCATTCATGAATGTACCAGTGGTATATGCCGTGCCTCCTACGAGTTCAGTGGTTCCCGGGGTTTTCTCCTCGTACCTCTGAGTCCACAGCAATTTGAAACGTGAAACAGTCCATAGCATATCACTAGAACAGCAAATAGTACGAATACAAGGGAATGATTACAAGCTACTCATCAACGGACTTCAGAGTCTTGTGGTTGGGAGCAGTAACATCCAAAGCCAAATCTGTGCGTGGTAGGGCTCGGTTGCTTACGGGCATGCAGTACTGCATCAAGCCGCAGCCAGCAGGATCTATGCATTCAGTGGCGGCTTCACCGCACTGTGCAGCTGCTGAAGCATCCATAGGGCAACCTTGGTTGCAAAGAAGATCTTCAGGGTTCAGACACTTATATTGCCCGACCCACATCTTTGGCTTGTCTTTGTTCGGGTAGAATATGTATGTCCCATGACCATTTCCAGTTTGATCTAACAGGGGCACAGAACGCAACTGCAAGATCAAAGAGGATTATACCGGCATTCAGCCAGCCAAATAAAGTAGTGGAGTGCCCTGGAGGATCAGGGAGGATCTGAAGAACGCTTACTAGAGAAGTCGAATGAACGCGTCTGATCTAAGAGCCGCTTCGGGAAGTCGGGATCCTCAGGAAGTTCTGCATCGCCCTGAATCGCATTGTCAAATGCATATTGAAGGTGGTCTTATCGTGGAACGTATAAAAGTCCCATAGCCAGCACCGCGTATGGAATCCATTCGTGCCAGTGCTACGCATACAGGATCAGGTATCACGTGATAAGCACCACGTATAGGACCAATGCTGAAGCCTTAGTCCTTCTCCGGGGAAAACCACAAGGAACTCCCGCTGGTTTTCGCAAATTTACACAATATTCCGTCGTAGCGTCGTGCTCATAATGCAAAGAAGAGCGCTGCCGCCCGCAGCGGAGAAACCCAGCAGCACTCTTGCTAGAGTGTATGCCACATAGTTAGTAATGGTAATTGAGGCCAACTTAAAATGCCTGTGCTCGCCTACGCTGTGGGAATACTGAGTGGCAACACCAGCAATAGTCCATAGTTCAGCACACAAACCGCTAGCGGCAAAACCTGCAAAACCTGTGTTTGCAGTTTGCACGCGGTACAATCTGCATCTGCAACTTGAACCTGCAAGTTTTAAGATTCTCCCTTCATAGTAGGCAGACGTTTTCTCACCTCTCTGTAAGTTTTGACGTATGTGTGGCACTGAAGGTCCTTGGTGGCAATGCGCTTCGTTTTGTCGTCGGCGCTCGCGGTGTTCCCCATCCTGCACGCTGTCCGTGCCTGGGCTGGAATGGACTTTCCAAAAAATGAACAAGCTAAAATGGGAGAAGCTTTTCTCAGGGGTCTCAGGAAGGGTGGGGATCACAAGAACTGCAATGCTGTAACTCGGAGGCAGCCAGCTCAGGTCGATGCAGGCCAATCACCTCGCCGCACTGCAGGCAGGCAATGAGGACTACTGCTCTCTTATAAGTTTTTTCAGATTATATTATCATTAAGAATTGTCAGCACTGAGAGAAGGAAACCTTTTGAGGGAACTCACTGGGATGGAAATGAAGAA
This sequence comes from Eimeria maxima, assembly GCF_000499605.1. Lineage (NCBI taxonomy): Eukaryota > Apicomplexa > Conoidasida > Eucoccidiorida > Eimeriidae > Eimeria > Eimeria maxima. The sequence continues at coordinate 28,779 of NW_013564267.1, read as the reverse complement.
GGTCGCCGATCGTGACACGCGACAGACCTGCTGTCGGTTGACCTTAGCCGTGACCAGCACGTCCCTTTGGTGGGCATGGCAAAAAGAAGCCACTCCCTTACTTCCGAAGGTCTAATTTTTATCTAGAACCACTTCTCGAGCAAATTGCGGTCAAGTCTTCGAGCTAAAAAGGTCGTTAGAATGCCAGTTCGCATTGTCCATCTGCATTAGAGGCTCGGCTACGCGTTTACCCCTGGAGTGGACACAATGGATGTGCATGCCTGCAGGCATCATTCAGTGGTAAAAACTTAGAGTTAAATGAATATAACCACCTGACAATTAGTGAAGTGGTGGGACCATCTTCCTGAATTCATCTCCGTTCTGTGCAGTCGCGCTAGTTGGCAACACTGCAGCCTGTAGCCCAAGTCCGACAGAAGAAGCCCTATGCATGCGTCTTATGCTAGTGATTTATGAACAATACGCCGAAATTACTGCTGTGTGGGTCAAGCTAACTATGCTTTCTGCTTTGCTGCTCACCACTTGAGTGCGGCCCCAGAGACCAGTAAAACTCCCTGTTTTCGGAAGAAAACCTAATGGAAAAGCTTGCCTACTCTGCTTGAGAAATATTTCAGGGCGAAACAAGCGAATGCAACTCAAAAACTTGTTCGCACCATCTGCAGTGCCTACTTAGTCAATGGTTGCCTCTAGGTATTCGCGACAGATTGATCATCGCAGGCGTTTTCCCAACAATCCACTCAGGGAAAAGCAACCGTTTTCCTGTCAATTTACTGTAGTATTTCCGCCTTTCTTGGTGCTTTGCATCAATGGAGTGTTGCACAAGTTCTTGAGACATAAGTACTCTTAAGTTGTGTCTTCTTACCCCAATCGTGCTGACTACTTGCGGGCAAAGTTGGGGGATGTTTATGTGCTTCCCTCATTCATTTTAGAAGGGCACCATTAATGCTATGATGGCATTTCCGAGTTGATGCTAAATGGGCAATATAACCCGAGGTGATGACGAGTGAACTAATAGCAAAATAGCCTACCTAACGTGCATCGAACTTCTTTGGCTGCTCCCACTCATGCGCGCCTTGGAATGCGGAAAAACCACCAACACGGAGCCGGATACTTTTAAATTAATTGCTGGACGTCATTTGACTTAGTGTTTAACTTGGAATTTCCGTGCTTTCCTTATGCATTCCCGTACTGCTCCTAGCTTCGTGGGGAAGTCTAAGGGTGCAGACATATGGGGCTGGCATCCAACAGACAGATCTAACGTCTGGTTGGCCCACAGTGTTATGGAGCGGACCAGGGAAGCCGGACGGTAACGAGTCAAAGGGATCGATGCTGCAGCGTAAACCCAGTCCGCACAAGGGAGGCAATCAAGCCACAGCAAGAAATTCTTCCGGGTATATAGTTGCACATACCGAAACAAGGTGGGGTTAATGCGGTTGGTTTGACTGTATGCCTCCGTATGGCTTGGGGTTGTCCGGTTATAACTGATAAGTTACGGGGACCAGAAGGCTCTGCAAGGGTCCGGGGTTGAGAGTGTTCCTTGGCTTTTGACGCTGAGATTTTGGGCACATGAGGATGTTTTCCCGCCTTAAAGAGTGCATCCTACAGCGAAACTGTGATTTTACTAGATGCACTGTTCCTTTGTTTCCACCATAGGCCTCGCCGTGTACTTTTTGTAAAACTGTGTGCCAAATGGAGCTAGAACGTAGAATCGGAAAATTTCCTCTCTTCGCCTAGTACTACATGAGTTATTCGTTGATCCTCTAGTGGTTCATTTGTCACCCATTGTTGATCTTTGCTACCAATGCCCCATACGTATTTACGGAGCACGATGAACGTAATTTTGAAAGGAAACCGGTATTTCCAGAAACAAGCGCCGTTGCCGAGCACAATGCCTGACTGGTAGAACAATGCAGGAGTGTTTCGGCAACTCCGTTGTTGGTACTATTCGTATACTTTAACATGAACCGTACTGAGCTGGCCAGCCGAACCATCTACCGACACTATTGCACTCTTGCTGTGGACGTCTTCAAAACTCTTCTTCGGATGTGTCTGAATTGATGAACGGTGTGAACTGTGAGGCGCCTACCATATAAGTAATGCCGACAACGCTTTCTTCCCGTAGTACGGCATAGGGCTCTTTCTCACTCATTTTTGTTGCTATAAGCTGCGTTGCAACTAATGGCATTCCACCTCCTCTACCGCAGTTCCAGGTGTTTGGCACACGCATCTAAAGACGCTTGGGGACTGGAGAACGAGGTCAGTTGCATTAACGGAACTCTTATGACAAATATTTCGGTCCCACTGCAACGTGCGATCGTCGGATGAGATCAAGGGCTCGCGTTACAGACTGTGCTACCTTCACATTTCATTTGCGGCCAGAAACAAGTACACCAATGGAGATCGTAAGATACCCCTGTGGACTAGCAGCATTCAAGTAGAAGCAAATATGATACAGCCCCCTGGTTTCGTAGGGCCTGAAATCGGGGTGGCACCCGCTGGGGAGACTCACACAGCGCAGGCACACACACGGATGACCTCGATCCATTTGTACGTAGGAGCTGCGCACGCTTAAACAATACAAATGGAGCCAACTTAGCATTCTTTTCCAAGCAGGTGTTCATGAGTTTATCGTAGAAGGAAGTGTACACTCCGGGTTACAGAGGGTCTGTGGCTGGGCAGCCCTGCTGAACCCCACAGCTGAGGGCGAGGCACCCTGCACTTGGGCTCTTTTTGTCCTTCCCTCAAAAGCCTAACTCATTCTTAATAAGCTTGTAGAAACGCACTTTACGCTGACAAAGTGATTTCCCTCTTCCCTCGAATGGCCGCAGACCACAGTCTGTGACGCAATCGAGGTGTCCCCTTTTGTCTTGTCACTTCGCCACAATGAATTTGGCCTACTGTTTTTCCTACAAATGAGCACAATTAAGACTTCATGCACTTACGGGTTTTCTTCAGAGTTTTCAATATAAATATTTCTAGCTACATATAAGCGAGGACAGTTCGCCGGGACCAATCAGCTTGAGCATGAAGCTGTAATATTGCTGGGCACTCAGGTGTCAAAGGGAATGTGGAAGCACAACTTGCACGTGAGCCTGGTGGTCCTTGCTGGGATTGTGTCACTCTCACTCTGTGATGCGAGTGACCTCAACAGCGCCTCCAACACAGTCGAGACCCCGGCATACCTTCCATACGTGGACCATACCCAACGCTTGCGAACGCATTTGCCTAGGTCCATCCCTTTTCCAGTCCCCAAAACTCCGCAGTCTCAAAGGCTGCTTCGCCTACTGGCAAGCTATGCTGCAGCCTCGGCTCTGGTGTTTCTCATCTTATCCTGCTTCCTGACGTTCGAGTCTTTCAGGAATACGAACTCCCACAACAGAGGGCGTTCCCTTGCGGAGAAATATGATGAAAAATCTTGCCACGATGATGCGGATACTGGCGAGTTTGTAGTAGGAACTGTGGACCGGCGAGCTTTGCACGCAGTACACAGCCAGCTGGCGTATTTAAATGTACCAGAAACCGCACGCCAACACCTCAACAGATCTGAACACCAGCTCGTTTCTACAGCAAAATCTGTTTTGCTCGGCTACCATAAACGGCTGACAACTCTTCTCAACGGCGTCGCCGAAGCAAATACACCAGAGGCAAATACGGCGCTGATGGAGATAGACCACATACGGGCAGTGCTAGGATCAATAGCATGGTCGCCATCCCAGAATATACAAGCGCTGCTCCACAGGGCTACAGCCTACTCGGAGGGGAGGCAGGTGCCACATGCCGTGTCGGCAGCCGTGGCCGCGGCCGTGCGCGTGAACGATCCAAATAAGAACATGCCAATAACCATAACCGAAGAACAGCAGCAACTCGTGTGTGAGATGGTGAAAGGCATACAAACAGAGATGAGCAGAGCTATAGACGCTCTCCAGAACGAGCGAACTCCCCATCCGTCAGTATTGGAGACCGCAAGGACCCTGCTAGGTGAACAAGAACCCCTTCGCTTGCAGCTGAACACAGTGGGCATGGCCGAGGTCTCAGCAGAGTTAGCACGCGTTTCTGAATACCTCAGAGGCGCCCTCACCCACTGTATGAACCGAAAGCCGCGAAGAACCGCCAGCATGCCTAGTAGGTTTGCGACCCTGTCCCTAAGCCAACACCGAGAACAGGCTGCTCCGGCTGCAAAAGGCGCTCAGGCATTATTGCAGCCCACCAGTTCTTTCTCCTCCCTGCCTCCCAAAGGACCGAAGGGTGCGAAAGGCCCCTGCTCCAGGGGTCCTCACCAAAAGGCACATGCTCTCAGCGAGGAGCCTCGGTCATCTACTCTACTTCGGAGGCGTGGATCTGAGAACAAGGGCAGCACATTGCCCAGATCCACACAAACTGAGGAGGATTCACCTAGAGGAGCTGGTGTGGGCCCTGAGACGCAACCAATTGACGTTGAGAAAACACGCAGGCTGACCTCTGCTGTGAATCAGTGGACGGATAAGTGTAGGGGCTCCTTGCAAATGCTCCTTAGCGGAACCGCCAGAGAAGAGTCTCTAGAGAAGGTTGCACTGAATGGACATCATCTGTACCGTGAGGTCACATCTGCAACTGTGGACTCTTCTGTCGACGGTGCAACCAGCCGAGCATTCTGGGAGTCGGTGGATACGCTGAGCGTTGCGCTGAATTCACTGCATAGTGAACTTATTCGAAGCTGGTTGGACAAGGTCGCTGATTCGCGCCATCGGTTGACAAAAGCTCGTTATAACCTACAAGCTTCCGTAAACGAGCTTAGCGCCGATAACCCTCCAAGAGCCGGTGGGATGTGCATTGGCGATATGTCAGTGGTTAGAGCTACTGTAGATGCAACAAAGCGACTTTTGGGAGACCTTTCGCGCTTCCTCGGTGTAAGCAATACCCATCAGAGACTTTCCGACGCTATTGAAGGTCTTCGAAGCACCGTGGCAAGGGCTGAGAAAGAGCTGCAAGAGGCCATTGATTCTGTTTGTCGGATATGGAGAAGGGCACTGGAGAATGAAGTGGAGGGGAGGCCAGCAGTTAGTCCTCCACACACTTCATCAGATGCGTCAGCTACCCGGCACAGCACCTCCTCGAACGTTCCACTTCTTGCATGCGCAAGGGGTACAGTGCAGGTCCTACAACAGCTTGGTGGTCAGTCAGTTGAGCTTGACTTACTTCTCCAGTTTTTCGATAGACAGGGTAGGGGGAGCTCGAAGAAAAGATCTGGGCTTTTTCGTGCCTTCAGTCTGCGCCGTGGCCGATCGTCTAGTGGTTCACGTACTACCTCAAGCCTCCCGAAGGAGACATGACATTTTGTTTTCGTGTTGTTTTATTGCTTCCCCGCGGTGCCACCGTCATTGTACATTCGGTGCCTGGAGCGCCTACCACTACGTGCCAATTAGGCATACTTCCACATATCTGCGGATGTTCCGAAGAATGTGTTATGCCATTTTATGTAGTCTTTTGATGCATACGTGTACCTTCCTTGTCTGCACAACAGCCGGGACATCTGTGTTCGAAGGCCATGCCAAGACCAAATAGTAAAGATCGTGCACGTTTCTTCACACCTCATAACCGAGCGTCACGCCTCAACGCATTGCCGGCAGTGAAGCTCTGGAAAAACGGCTTAGTGTTTATTTTTGTCAAAGGCGAGAACCTTCAGCCTAGATGAAGACTAACGACGAGGGCAATCCATTTGATGTGGGCGGCCGAGTGGGCTGCCGTGTGGAGCAGGGCGGGAAAGCAGGCCGACCTTGTGTTTTTTTTTCGCAGAGTGCCGCTACTGCGTAGACTTCTTTGCCCAGCATGCGCTTTGGTTCGAATGCGCGAATGCAGCGTATTAAATGACATATTCCATAGGAATGCCGGAAGTGGTCCAGAGTAGCCTAGTCAAGCATTGTTCTGGCGCCTTAGGTGGAAATGCAAACCCCTAAGTCTTTAAGGTCTTTGGTAGAACGACATCGCAGTGCCTTCGTGCACCCAATACTCTAGCCAACAGTCCATACAGTCTTCGTTTCGTTGTAACAATAGGAATTCGGATCGGATGCTGCATCTGCTTCAATAGGCACACTATTGTGGAGCCTGTGTGGATGTTCTTCGTTCCGGTCTGATACCAAAAGTAGGTGTGTATGCACTTGCATATCTGTACGCTGACAGGCGGGAAACAAACAAGTATTTTCCAGGCATATCCTGTTTCAATGCGTGCTTCAATATGGCAGTTTGGTATGCTTGGGTGTGGTGCTGCTCTGCTCCAGCAGCTACTGTGCAACGAATACTTCGCGGCCTAAGCAGCGAGCAGTTTAAAAGCTTTGGTCGACTTAAGCTCTCTAAAATAAATTTACAAAAAGGTAGTTGGATTTCCACAGTATCTCCTCGCTTCCTGTGTACTCCGGCGGAATTGCCAGGGTCCTGCAGGGTGAGGAGATGCCTACCCAGAGTTAGAGTGTTTCTTGCTCGGAACCTGCCCCGGGAAAACGGAATCTGCAAGAATATGCAGAACCTCACTCGCTGCACCCAACAAGACCATAGGCAACTTCTACACACTCACTTGTGTCTTGCAGCCATTCTCGCACACAAACTAGTGCACACCTACAGTGAATGCATATACTTCAGGGACATCCAGCCTCATTCCTCATTATTCTCTGCAGAAATTGATGCTTTCCTGTCCCTTCAATAAACTGATGGTCAAATACGACCCACCACCTACTCTGATCCACCGCGCGCTGCAAAGCTGTAGATCCGAGACTCGGTCGTGCAACAGTTAGTCTGACTTTGATGGTAAGGCAAAAGGGTGCTAAGAACCATTCAGTCCCTACGCACGGAACAGCTCAGATTTGAGGATACCACTTAGGGTATTATTTCGGATTATTCTATTTCATCTAATATATGCGCGTCTGTTCGTGCACGATTATTGACTATGGCGGCGACAGAATTTGTGCCTCCACGTCACCTGCATCCCACATGAGGGTTCACCTAGACTTCTTCAAGGAATCCACCATAACCGAAACTTGTTATTCTGAGTTTTTGAAAGCAAGACGTCAAATAAGCTTGTGTCTTCTTTGAAGTGGTATTGATACGTTCGTTCGTTGGCTCTCCGCGTGGTCACTGGAGCGTACCCCACCCCCCGCACCGTTCGCATCCCGCTCCATCCTCATCTCCGACAGTGAAAGCAAGAAAACCACAAAGACACACAGCATTTATGATGAAATATGAACCATTCTCTAGTCTGACGCAGTTTTCATCCCACAATACTACTTCAGGGGCGTTCTTTTCTCCCCATTCCTCCAATTGCGTCTGCTGTCTTCTTCTGAGCTTTTCAGGAGAACGGATAGGAAAGGCGCACTTTCGAGCAGCTCCACCACCATGCCAAGAGGTGCCTCTGGGCACCAGCAGCTCTTTATACTTTAAAAATAATGAATCTGGTGTTCCTTGTTGTAGCCCTGGCCGCAGTGGGTCACCAGGCCCACGTCAAGGCCTCACCTCCAAACAATGATGGCTCAGCTGCCTACAGTATTGCTAACGAAAAGGCTGGTGTTTTTGGAGCCCATTCCTTTTCCCTTGAGAAACATGTTCAACATCGGTCCGGCACCCGTCTCTGGAAGGGGTCGTCCTTGGGTTTGGTTATGACCATCCCAGTACTTACGGTGGTGTTCCTCCTGTTTTTCTGTTTTATGCGCTTGAATAAGAACAATGGTCATTCAATATCGACGCAAAGTAGGCGCCTTTCCTCTGAGAGGTTGAGCCCATGCAGCCCGGATGGAGGGGCTGAAGGTGAACTTTATCCTTCAAGCCCAGGAAGCGGGCTCAACTCTTCCCATGACAAGCAGCTGAAAAAGTTGCAACTCTCAGTTTTGGATTCAGAGGCTTTGACTACAGAGGAAATAGCATCGATAGAAGAGGCGGGGAGGGTTTTACAGCGTGTTTTGGACGAGGCTGAAGGGCTTGAAATACAGCTGGCTTCTCTACATTCTTCATACATGCAGCATAAAAAGATGATGCAGCAAACACTAGAACGCAAAGGCCCTGAAACAATTAGTGAACGGAAGAAGTTGGAGAGCAGGCTTAATGAGATACGGAATAGGATCGAGATGGTCAAGGGCAGTTTGCACTGGAGAAAGCAAAAGTCCCGCTCCATGATCTGGACAGAACAACAAGAATTGGGGGAACTGTTGTTGCGGGCGAAGTATTTTGCCAGTGGAAGGAAGCTCACTCCAGCCGCAGCTGCTGCGCTAGTATCGCGCGATATTGTCTTCGGATATAAAGCAACGGAGGTGTTCGACGATGCAGCTAGGTTCGCTCTAGGGGCTATGGTAAAGCGCCTAACCGATGAGGGAAGAGCCTGTGAAGAGCTCCTCGCTGCAGAAGACAGATTCCTCTCAAAAGAAGAAGAACAACGTGTGCGGCGTGCTTTGGGTGAGTTAGATACTATGATGACCCAGCTTTGCCTTCTGGAGTCAGCGTATGGACCTTCAGGTCACCGGCAGCCAATTCTTGAGATCCGTCAAAAACTGGAGAGGCTAGAGGGAAAACTCACGCAACAACCAAAGCCCCACATGCCAGCAAGTCGCAAGGTCGTGAAACCAACTGGTGGTAGCTTACTTCATGGTGAAATGAGACAGACGCTAAATCCATTGGCCACTGCTGCACGCTCAAGATGGAGCATTGCCGGGGGATATGCTTTAGGCGGCCGCCAGCCGTCAAGAATGTCTATGCCCAGCCTCAGCGGCTCTTCCGGTTCTCAATCTGTCCGTGTGCCAGCTCTGGGTACCCGTGGTAGGAGGGCATCTGTGGCCGCGTATGGTACGCTTCCCCGAGGAAGCACTGCTCTCCCAAGCTTGCCGGCAATGTGGTCACAAAACCAGCTCGACACAAGACGGGCTCCGTCTTTATCAATGCCCCTTCAGCACCAACGTACGGTCACCAGGGGGGAAGATTCAGGTACATCGGCGTTCGCCGAACAATTCCTCCAACTTCTAGCTCAGCAACGCCCATTAGCATCCTCCAACCAACAAGCTGTTGTTCCACCTGCACCACAATATAAGCTTCATGCCGAATCGCTCTCTCCTACTCGCTCATTTACACCGTCCAGCCAAGGGGCGTTTGCTAAGCCTGCGCTCGTAAGCAGCCCCTATTCCGAATATGGCACTCCATCACCCCAAACCTTCCCCGAGCAACATGCTGCTATTCCACGTCCTCAATTAGCTAAGCAGCAAGCCATTTATGGCACTCTTCCCCGCCAACCTGTCCCAAGGCAACAGGCTGCTGATCTACCTGAGCCACCATCCCCGATAGGTTACAGGTCTAGGTCTTCTTCACGCCGATCGCTCCACAAGCCTCAGCTAGGTGTTATACCTGAGGAACCAATTCAGTTATACTCCGACTATGGCACACTTCCACGCCATACTACTTTCCGCAGCCGACTGCCTGATGATCAATACCCGGAGAATCATGCATCATCTCAAGCACATATTCGACTACCTATAACGGATCACCAGCAACGTCTCGACCCTCCTTCATCTCTTCAGCAGCCCGCACACCAACTCCAGCCTCAGGAAGCTGAGGAGGTTTCAGCCCAGACATCCCCTCAGTCTCTTCCGCAACAGCATCATGACCCATCATCATCTCCTCTGCAGTCCGTACACGAACGTCAGCCTCTATATGAGGAGATTCCAGCTGTTATATCCTCGCAGTCTGCGCAGCATACTACCCATATCCCACTGACTCCTGAACAGCCGACGCAGCCCTCTACAGCTTCCCTTTCCGCAGCCACGTCTCCCAAGACACCTGATGATATGAAAGAATCCGGAAAGTCTTCTGGAAAGAAGAAGCAGAGTAAACAGTCTAAGTCTTCTAAGGGTGGAGAGCACCGACCGGAGCTTGGGGCTGATGATCGTCCCTCTTCCAAGAGTAAGAAGTCCTGGCTTCTCGGCTGGAAACGGAAGGGGAAGAAAAGGCCTCACCTTGAACTTCCTTCTCCTCCATCAGCTGCACTATCCCAAGGGCCTTTACGGCCGATTGCAGATCCACCCACGTCTACTCCTGTAGCCATGCCTTCACAAAGGATCGAATCGCACCCTCCAGCTGCGTCTGAAGCTCCTTTCCCCCCTGTCCAACGGGTGCATGAGCATTCGTCTCCACTTCCTTCTCCCGCGTCCTCTGCTAGTCCCTCCGAAGCAATGAAAACAGGTAAATTTTTCCGGCAGTGCTAGACACCATCATTAACCATACGCATATTAAACTCACAACAAAAGCTGTTTCAGCCTTACCTTTAACAGCCACAAACAACGTCCATATTAATCACTTCACGAGTCTGAATATGGATATTCGGCATCTTCTAAACACTCACCCACATTTCTTATTGTAGCGTTCCTGCAGGGGCAGAGCTGCACTCTAAGCCTGCTTCCTCACTATATCTGAATCGCCCGGCCCTGTCGGCATCTGCAGAGCCGTCGCCCTCAAAACACGAAGGACCATCGTCACAAGAGCCGAATGCTTCTGCTACAGGCCCTACGGAAGCAAATGACGAAAGTCCCGGTAAGCTAAGCATCCCCTCACACCAAAGGTGTGCGCCTTCAGAAGAGGGTCTCGGTGCGTTCCCCGCTTCTACTTCCACCCAGCTTTAGCTCCCATCGGCACATGGTTCGTCTTCCGCTTCATGCAGCATTCCGTATCCTTCGACATATATTCTTTCCGGTGTGCTTGATATCCCATCATATGCTTTTTACCGTCAAGTGCTTTGCTGCAGAATGGGCTCTGGCGTCGGGCCCGTCGCTGGAAATATTGAAGCCAGACCATATTGAAGAGGTGGACGCACTTCTGCCCGTTGCTTCACAGCCGTTGCCACAAGACGAATTGGAACTCCCAGCAAGCCCTGCAGAAACGAATGCCGAAAGCCCCGGTAAGCTAAGCATCCCCTCACACCAAAGGTGTGCACTTCAGAAGAGGGTCTCGGTGAGTTCCCCTCTTTTACTTCCACCCAGCGTCAGCTCTCAGCGGCACCTGGCTCGCCCTGGTGCATCTTCCTCTCCACGCTGTATTCCGTGTTCTTCGACAATATTCTTTACGGTGTGCTTGATATCCCATCATCTGTTTTTTACCGTCAAGTGGCTTTGCTGCAGACTGGACTTTGCCGTCGACCCCCTCGTTGGAATCATTGCAACAAGACCATAATGGAGAGTTGAACGCACTACTGCCCGTTTCTTCACAGCAGTGGACACAAGACGAATTGGAAATTCCAACAGAAGTCACGGCAGCTTCAGATGCCGAGCTACACACTCTGCCAGTGGACACTCCCCACCTCTCAGCATCCAGCTCGACGGCGGCAGTGAGTGCCGATGATTACTGGGTCCTTCTCCCAAAAAGTGTAGTTGAGTCTGGTGGAATGGGCAATACACCAGCAGATGGCGTCCCTGCAAAAGATACACCCCCGCCTTCTCTGGAGGACATGCAGCGGCAACACGGGGATTCTCCTGTGCTACCAAGAGAACCCATTCCACCAACTGGACCCCACTCTACACCACCTGGAGAGGGGCCTACCACACCAGAGCATCTTCCGTCTCCAAAGGACAAACTGTCTGACGAAACCTCTTCTGCTACAGAGGAGGAAGTTAAGAAGCTGACAGAACGGATTGAGGAATTTGCAAAGCGCGCCGAGCAGGTGGCAGAGTCGGTTAAGCAGAGATCCGACTCCTTAAAGGAATCGGAAGAGCTCTACTTTAGAGGAAATGCTCTGGTAAAAAGTGCTTCGAAGGCTATCACTTCGTCATTCGTGGACACCGACATTGCTGGAAAAATTCAGCATCTGGTTGAGCACTGCAAAAGTTTATGTTCAAACTTCCAAGAGAGCAGTAGAATGTGGAGACAGAAGATGTCTGAACTTGATGACGCTCTGGCCTCCAAGGTGAAAGACTTGCAAAATTACCGGCAGACAGCGGCCACGACGCTTCCACAGTGGGATGTTCTAGAAAATCTGGAGAGTCTGCAGGCCGGTCTTAAAGAAGCACGTTCATTGTTGAAGGATCTGTCTACCCTCGGACAAAATTTTGCAAAGCGTCTCGACCTCCACTCGCTTCTTCAGCATGCTGGTGAAACCATTCATTCTGCAGAGGCAGAGCTGTTTTCGGTAGCTGGATTATGCGCTTCTAAGTACGCTAAAGCACTTCGCGAAGGCAGACAGGATGGTTCCGACAGTTTCTTGTCAGCAGGGCAAATGGGCGATAAAGATAATCTAAGAGTGATGGCAACCTCCTTTCACACTCGGTTGAGGCTATTAGGCTTGGCCAGAAGTGAACTTCAAGAACTCAAAGCGGCGATAAAGAATAGGCAAGACACGCACAGCACTCGTTGATTCGGGTAAATCGTTTATGCCACATGGACCATTTGCTAATTGCCGAAGCTGAGCAATGCTCAAAATTAACTCACCTTCCTCACTTGTCAGTCTGTCAAATCTTGTTGATTTTACTCTGTTGCTCTGCCGAAATCTGTGCTTCGGCTGGTTATTCTTCATCTACTCGTTATATTCATATGTTTGCCTTTCATTACCAAAGGCGGATTCTGTGCTGTCGCAACACCATGTACCTGCTGGCCTGTCCAACCATGCTCTCCTCGTGGTTCAGCATGCAACTCGTCTCGCAACTCGAGTCGCAACACCGCAACTCGAGTCGCAACACCATGTACCTGCTGGCCTGTCCAACCATGCTCTCCTCGTGGTTCAGCATGCAACTCGTCTAGTGCATGTTGCAAACGGCTCCGTTGCACATCGCCCTTGATCACTGTGTGCCATAAAGAAGCAACACAACCCTCGAGCGCCTAAGAAAAATATAGTGCAGAGTGCCGTAGCTGGTATGCTTTGCCAACCACTTCGGTCCAAGGCCACTCAACACGCCATATGCATTTTTGCTTACCACTAGTAATCGGAACTCGTTCTTCTTAGAACCGATTTCTCTTTCGCGTGCCGCGTTTGTAGAAGGGTATGAAGTACATTCATAGTACCGTTCAGGTACTTGGTTGCTTCGCAGTCAGGCTCCTTCACATGCTTCTTTCGCAGTGACGGAGTAGGTGCTGTTAGAACTACCTTGCTGCACCGGTCCCATAGTGCAGTTGTGGCTCAACATCGGCCCTAGTGAATATGCTACCGGCAGGTAGACCAGCTTTACTGAATGCTAGTGGGCTACTTGGTGTACGACTGGCCATAACATGCTCTCCTGCACTCTGGCACGAGCAACCCAAAGTCGCCACAAAAACCAGCAATATGGATCGTAGGCTTTCGGAGGTGTCGATGAGGCAGCACAAAATAAATTTGCTATCTCTGTTAGGAATGGTCCTACAGCCCCACATATGCGCTCTTGGGAAGAAAACGCATGCTACACTTAAGTTTGGCACGTTTTTGCCTCAAACCAGGTCAATCAGTTCACCAACCAGAATCATTCAATATTCTATATCTCTCAACTGTGAAGACTGAACTTTCGTATTGACTCACCTCTACACGTTTCGAGGAACCGGTAAGCAGCAAAAGGCGCAATCTCCGTCTACGTGTGGCTGTTGCGGATTCTCTGTAATATTGATGTATTTTTCATTTGGAAGGATTAGTATTAAATCATCTGTTTTTAAGCATCCGACACATGTAGAGATATCATTCAGTTTGAAAAGGCAAATTTCAAGAAGCAAGGAGCCGTAAGCAAACCTCCGGTTCTTAACAAAGAATTCACCAGGAATGCAAAGCATCCTCGCACGTTTGGACTGATACAACTAATGGGAATAACTTCTTTGCTTCTAGAACGTGCAAATCCTTGTGGGTATCAGTGGCGCCAGCTATGCAGATGGTTGTGATGCTGCGCTTCAAATGCCTCACATGCACCAACTGCCACAGAAGTGGAAACCATTGGATGCTTGGGACGCAGCTCCGCTGAAACAAAACGGCACCATGAACTGCTTTGATTCAAGGAATCACTGCATGAGATGACATGCCAAGTGTGACAACGAATAAATTTCTCTACATACTTGAAAGGGCCAAGGGTCGAGATAATAACTAGATAAAAACCCACACCAGTGCACCATCCGCGATATAATAACTAGATAAAACCGCACATTAGAGTACATCAACGGGAGGCGTACTCCAAGAAACGGGAGGACCCTCATCGATCGGCTTTGCAACGGAATCACAACCATCTCGCAAGTGCCCTACTCTCCTACTGAGTTTCCACTACTACGCCCCCGACAAGCTGGACTCGCTGCACAAGGCCACGCCGCATAATATATGTGCAGACGCGAGGAAGGTTAAGTCTTGCTGCTGCCGCTCCGTCTCGATGTGAGAATCGCTCGTAAGGCATCAAGTTCTTGTTGGCAAACTACTAGTTGCTCCACCCGGGAGACAAGAAGATCTACTTCCTCTAAAAAACCTGCCGGAGGCCTTTGTTGTGATTGATCTTCCTTGAAAGGTAGACTGGGGGCTTCCACAGGTCCGTGGGCGCCACGCAATGATTCAGTACTTGCCGTTTCTGCATCGTGCTCAAGCGCCGCTTTCCACTCCACCGCACAAAACTTTACTCCGTTGTGCACTTCTGCTCGTGCTTCAGTAATCGCTCCTTCGATGCTGCTAAGAAGAGCTGAAACTTGCGAAGACTGTACAGGAGGCGCATTTAAAAAAGCAAAATCAGCAATTGCTTCCCGTGATTCTTGCACAAGAGATTGAATCTTTTCCAGCAATTGCACATAATCACCATTTGGCAGGTCTGTAGGAGAGTGTGTCCGTTGATCAGCCGACTGTCGTGTAACGTCCTCCAGAACTGCCAATTTTGAACGCAGGCTAGTCGCCCACAACGGCGCCAAGGATTCGCTGAGGGTGCGACACAGGCTTACACACTGTTCTCTCTGCTGAACAAGCTCCTGCTTGACCCCACTCTCCTGCACCGGAGGAAAGGCAGAAATGAGTTGGTCGGATTGTCGAAGGAGCTGGAGACCATCTTTGAGCAGCACTTCTCCATAAAGCGACAAGACGGGGTCGCCCGGCTTGGCGGAGGCCACCGGCTCAGCAGTCTCGATAAACAATTCCAGTTTTACGGATAATTCCTGCGCTGCACTATCCAAATCCGTTTCGTCAGCGCCAGAAGGTTCGCCCTTTGTAAAAGGAGGTCGACTTGGTGGGGGAGGGTCATCGCCAGGTGGCGAAGGCTGGCCTCCAAGTGCGGAAGACGGCTCCCCTGGTGGCGGAGACGAACCCCCTGGTTGCTGCTGATCGCCGCCTGGTTCTGGACGCTGGCCTTCTCTTTTATCTGGCTGAAGGTCGTCCCCTTCCGACGCACCACCACCCTCTGTAGGACCAGGGAAATGTTCCGCCTTACTAGGGCCAGATGGCGTTGAAGGGTCACCATCAATCGGCGATTGACCCAGTCTTGAACGTTCCGGCTGCACACCTGCAGGACCTAGTGGTGGAGAAGAAGGGCTATCCTGGGTCAAAGATGGAGAATGTCCATTGCTGGTTGAACGCGTAGAATGTTTCTTGTGGCCGACGACGGGAAGTGATAACAACCCTGACGGATAGCTTGGCTGCTTTGCCGCCGATGTGACAACACTGGATGGCATCATATATTCAACTCCTGGACTCTTCTTCGACGACGGGGGGAGAGGCTTCGGTCGGGATGAAAGGGAACTTGATTGCGGTACATCGTTCCGATAAAGTGGGAACGCTCGAGGCCCCGAAGGCAAGGGCGGGTTATCTGTCTGTGAAACATCGCGCGAAGAGACAACTGGAATGGAGACAACGGTAGGAGTTATCTTTGATCCTTTGGGGGGGTCGGCTAGTGGAAGACGTTTTGGGAGAGCTGTTGTATGCCCTTGCGGCAGTGTGCGTTGGGGCTGGTGCAGCGGCTGTCGATATTGCCCAGGCGTGGTCGACGACCGAGACAGCGAGACACTCGATGGTAGACGGGGAGTGGCAGGCAGTGTGTGAGTTGATCCACGAGCCCCAGAAGCTGGGGACCAACTGCCACGACGCACGTCAGACAACGATCGAGACAGTGAGACATTCAATGGTAGACTGGGAGCGGCAGGGAGCTTGCGAGTGGATTCACGTGCACCAAAGGCTGAGGCCAAATTGCCAGGACGCAAGTCATACGACGATCGAGACAGCGAGACATTCGGTGGTGGACGGAGAGTGGCAGGAAGAGCGTGAGTGGATTCATGAGCCCCAGAACCTGGGGAGAAACTCTCATGGCGCATGACACGTGGTAGGGTACCATAATTAGCTCCGTGAGACGACGGACGGGGGTACGCATTTTCACCCGACATAGTATGCCGCCTCACAATTGTAGATGACCCTTGGGATCTATACGGTTGCGGAGCGTTTCCCTCGCGGGCGCGCTCCATATATCCAGTGCCAATTGAATCTGCTGTCATTGACAGACTACCCCGCAGCCTGTCCTTTGTAAGGAGTACGTCATTGACATGGTCGCGTAGCCCTACGAAAGGGAGTGCGATCGCAAAGTTATCGAGGTCTTGGAGGAGCGCTTTCCCTTTCTCTACAGAATCCCGTGATGAGGGTCTCTGCGTCTTGAGATCATCAGAAAGGAACGCTGCATTAGCAAGGGTCTTCTTCAATAGTGCTTCGATCACCAGGAGGTCCTTTTGGGTATGAACTTCACGAGTTCGACTTCCTTCCGCAACAACAACTTTTGTAGCTGCAAGAGCGCGTGCTGCACCAATAGTAAGATTCCCAGTACGATCTCTGGATTTTATGATGAGAGCATCTGCTTCTTGTTGCCGGCTCCAGACGGAAGCTGCTAATAACCGTTGCTTTTCTTGCAGCTGCGACTCCAGACTGTCCCGATCAAATTTAGTCTTTTCGATGAGGCTATGCACATTTTGCATTTCGATTCGTAAAGGTCCAATCGAGGTCCTTGATGTCGTACGTAATTGCTCTTGTAACCTGGCAATCGATCCGTTCAAAAACCGTATTTGCTGCTGAAGTTTTTCGATTTCTGCGTTTAAATTCACTAGCTTCCCCTTCGCAATGCCAACCATTCTGTTTTCTGTATGTGTAAGATGTACTGCATCTTGTTGGGTGATACTTAATGCTTGGATTTGACGATAATAAAAAGCGATGGGGTCCACTGTTTCCAGAAACCCTCCTGCTGTCGACGGATAGCACGGGCCTCCTGTTCCAGCGGCAAGATGCCTAGTTTGGTTCGTTGCAGACAGATCCAGGTGTAATTTTAAGTGCCGCGCACAGGCGGAGATGAGGAACGCCACAGCCGTAAAAGTGATGACCGCGATCGTAATGCACGTCCGGCTGGTGGGTGCACACCGGCGCAGATCATGCACGCTCGCCTGAGGAACATTGTAGAGCGAAACTCCAACATCTATATTGGCGGCAGTCTGAGCTGCTTCCAAAGATAGCATAACATCTGAAGCTGTTGAGTTAACTGTTTTTTCTTGTGCCACCCCGGCTGAAGGGGGAGCGGGGGACTGCTGCCCTTTCATTGTTTTCCTATAAATCTAGTTCGAGCGAAGACGACTAGTTCCTGAGTGTATTCGCATGATTTTAAGGCCAGTGTGTAAAGGCCTCGCTGGATATTTCTTTGAGCCGCCCCACGCGGACGGGAACTGCAGCACACCGGAGCTACAGCAGTTCACCAGATAGTAGGTGCCCTAACCTGGCCGTCCACTGTACACCGCCAAAAATATAAAAGAAAAACAACCTGATTCACATAATGAGTGCAGTGAAAGCTCGGCCCCTCTGATGGATTTGCTCTGCAGTGGTACCCCGCGTGGGAAGCGATCGGTTGAGGTTCCCCGTGTACAGGGACGATCAGCGACGATCACTGGTGGCAACTCCGGGACGAACGCCTTTCTGGAACGAATAACCTGATTATGCCAGGTAATAGTTCGGAAAATTTGTTCTGTATATTAAATGAGTGATTTGCATTCCTGTCGACATCTTGGAGTTGGTGTTTTGTAGAACAACTGCAAAAAATAATACGAAGACCCACCTGTCCCAGGCCTTTCTCTGGCCAGAAACTGTCCTGCTGGCACAGCTTCCTTCTGTAAATTTGCCCTACCTGAGTGCCACAGTGCTAAATAAATGCAGGCTTCTATTTAGGTAGTCGGGCAAAGGTGTTTCCGTACTGCGGGATCGAATAAATTGTACTGAAGTCCATTCAGGCAACACCATATTAGGGTGCCCGCACGAGTTCCCCACGAGTATCTAGCAAACCTCACACCTGGCCAGGTTTAGTTGGTGGTTTGGCCAAAAGTTGCATAAACTTGGACTGGAAGCATTTGCTGTGCAAAAATCATCAGAGGAGGTGGATTTGCTCTTTGGAACAAGTTCAATTGTAGCGGGCCTTGCGCGCAAAATAGCATACTAGAAGTTGGTGCAAAGCAATTCTACTCTTGTTCGGGCTAGAGACTAATCTTCAAGTAAATGTTCAACAACTGCATGCCTTGTTACAACGTGCGGCAAAAAGGGCTTGGCTTTGCCTGCATGAAGATGGGGTCGCCACGGAGGACGAGTTGTCTGACTTCTTCGATCTTACCCAAGAACTATTGCGAACTGAAGTTGAGTCAAAATCCTTAAGCTAAGAGTTCCGGAACATCAGATTACCTTCCTCAGTCTCCAGGTGCGCTGGTTACAGCGGCCCAAACGCCTGCAGCCGCAGACGGCCGGACACGAGTTGCAACTTAGCGTGCTATTGGACAGCCCCACATGCAAGCACAAACATTCTTTCTTGGCTATATGCAATAACAGTATAGACAACTGTTGAAGACGGTTGCATGGGTGTCGGTAGGCTGCTGCGTTCATGCGCCAGCGCCAGAGAGACGTGCCCGCATCGGCCACGCTATGAGCGACGAAGTCCTCCCTTTCGTCCACAAATCTCTTTCTGAGCTTAATTGATCATGGGGAGGTGCGCTACTTGGCAAAGAGGATGGGGAAAGATATAGCCAGGACTACACAAAGTTACTGTTTGCATTGCCTCGCAGTTGCAGGCTGCGCAATGACGGTCAGGCAGGTGTTTAACAATTGTCTAGAGTGTTACTGCAGGCTGAAAAGGGGGGATTGACTGTGACAGAACGGCTGGCTGCCCTGCACTACTACAGCAGGTGCACTGCAGCACATGCCACGTCGACTCCTGCCGCCCCAGTACCAGACCCCTTGCGCTGCTCTGTCCACGATGGCTGAGTACTGCAGGGGAGGTTTGGTGAGCTCTTGTTGTAAGTGTTTGACCCTGCAGCACCTCAACTCCGGCTTCTGGTACGACAAGCAACCCTAATCAGCAAATCTGTACCAGGGGTCCTGGTTGCTGTCCGAAATTTAGGTTGCAACAGGACCAAAGTAAAGATGAAAGGTCATTGAAGCCATCTGACCTCTCTCTTAGTCTCCACTTTGCCATAGGGCATCGGCCCAAGAACCTGGAGCTGCCGGAGAGGACGAGGGCTACTACAAGCTGCAACGCCCTTGGTTGCAGGCAAGGTTGGAGACTGCCCCGCACACAAATTTAAATGACATTTTTTGGCGAAATGTATGAAGACTATAGACAAATGTTGGGAGCTTTTGCTTGCGTGTCTTTTGTCCACTAGGGCCAGGTAAGGGTTCATGCGCCCACCTTAGACAGTCTTGCTAACGCCGGACAGACTCAGCTACACCACGCACAAAAACACCGCTAGGAGATTCACCCGCACACAGCAAGCACCATGGCTCGTTTACTTGCTGGCCAGTTTGTCACATCTGTTGGAAAATCGGTCCTCTTGAGCTTAACCTTCCTCTTCGCTTGTGTCTTTTGAAGCCCTGCAGCGCAACACTGTATGGACGTGGCATCAAACCGCGTGGGCGAACGATGGATCCAACGGTGCCATTGCTATGTTGAAGCATACTACAAATGGCAAAACTATAATAGTGGAACAGGAGCAGCTTGCTAAACGGGATGCCCGTGTAGTAGGACCTGGGCAGTGAGGCTGCGATCAAGCTGACGCTAGCTCGTGCGCTACAGGATGATGAGTGCTTGTTTACATTTTGGGCTTGAATACGAGTCTGAAAGTACCAAACGTTCGTTCTTTAGTTGAGCATTTGATGCCATCCTTAGGCCCTTTGATCCCCGAAAAGCCTGCGGCAACGCCAACGGGTCGGTTTCTCCACTGTGGACCGGGGCGGGGCAGGGGTTCAGTTAGTCTCCAGCCCCTTTCCCCGTCTATAGGCCTAGAGAAGCAAAGCATTTAGCGACTTCGTCGGACTTGTACAGTTTAGTAAGTAAGCAGGAGGTGTCTCGCCGACAGCTGTATTAATGAAGCATGTTTTCGCCGTCTGGCGGGTTGAACCGTCTTGGGCCCCACAGGCGTTAACTGTCCTCGAAATTGATTCCATAGTCTGTCGAAAAATATCAGGTTTGCAATTTTAATGCAGCAATTCTGACGTGAAATCGTCCAGAAATCGAACGACGAGAACAGACCCCCACAGGCATATGCACAAGCGGTTCACTTACCGCTTGCAACCCTGGAGAGAATTGCGCCCGGGTGCAGGCAGAAATGGCTCACCTCGCAGTTTGCACCCTTGCGTGGAGTCTATTTATCCATCTGGCAACGCAATCGCGTGCAGAGACAACCCCCATTAACCTATTTTCAGGTCACCCCTCTGAAGTGCCCAGCGGCGAAGGTCAGAGACACGGAGGCTTTAGACTTCCGGGTGCACAGGACTTAAGTGGTGCAGCAGAATCAGAACCAACCATAGCAAGAACAGAGGAACGAGCGGCAGCCACAAGCACGGCAGCTGCTGTACTCCCAGAACCAGCAGCAGGGTACCCTCGCCTGCGTCGTCGCGAGGGGGAAGATGTGGGCAATTTACCTGATGCGGACCCTCCTTCCCTTTGGCTGAATTCTCTGGATTCCCTCAGATGCGTCAAGGAGAGCACAGTTGCACCGGGTACAGGCGCATGTGATGGGCCCGAGGCCTGGGAAAGTGCTCATGACGGTTCACGGGGGGTTTACTTCGTGGCTGTCGGCGACACAGGAGAACTGTCTACTGCTTTGAATCGGGTCAGTTGGTGTGGGTGCAGAATGGGCTGTTGTCACCTCACATAGGTAGGATGAGGAGCATATTAGCATTGCGTTTTGTCCTGCAGACTGAGGAGGTGAGGATAGTGGATAAAGTGTGTTGTTACAAGTAGCTTTGGAACAGGGAGGCAGATTCCCTTGCTCTGACGCCTGCAGGCTTTTGAAACGTTTTATTTAGGGTGTATGGATACGTGCCGTTGTGCCTTTGCTTCTCAGGTGGTGGCGGCGATGGCAGAAGTTTGTTCGGTCGTTCCAGTTTCGTTTGTCTCACTGCTGGGAGACAACTTCTACCCCTGGGGAGTCAGCAGTACTGAAGACCCGAAGTTCACTTCTCATTTTGAGATTCCCTTTGGGCATCCTGCTTTGCAACGAGTGCGTTGAGCAGAGTTGATGCAGTCCGCTGCATCGTCAAACTGGCGATACTATAATCGTTTTTGGTGGGATTCCATCAAGGTGTTTTCAACCATTAGTTTCTTAGATGGGCTTCTGGTCATAGTGTTTACAGATGCTCAGGCGCACGTTGCTTCCTTTCGAGCGGTTTGGCTTCCTTTTATTCACTTTTCAATCTGTGCGTGCGCTTTGCTGCATCACTAGGTGGCTTTTTTTCCCGTATTTGGGAATCACGACTACAAGCTGTTCCCAGAGGCACAGATTCGACGGTACTTTTCGTCTTGTACTACGTGCAAGCAACCGCAAGACTGGAACTGTGAGACAAAGGAAGCATATTCCACCCTTGTGCGACAGCCGTAGTCCACGCTCGGTTATTTTCGTTTGCTGCATTTAACAGCATTAGCTCTCAATATGGTGTGTGCTGCAGCTGCACAAGTGCGCTGGCGGTTCCCCAATCCTTGGTACTTTTCGCGATTTGTTTACAAAAATGTGCATCCCGATCTTTCCGCATTCCCCCTTGTCTCGAACGTCAGGCAGCTACAGGAGGTGAGGCTCAGGTGCTGAGACAGTATCACCGGTACCATCCTGAAACACCCAAGAGCTGCGGACACTGCATCTTAGCAACTTAACAGTGAATTTTTTTGCGGCATTTTGCTGCAGGGCTGTCACATGCGACTGCCATATTGCGCCTAGCGGTGTTATGTAGTACATTGAGCGATCCTTCCTTTCCCAATGAAGTTTCATTGCTGAAATTTCGTCTTGCATTTCAGTGTGCTGCACTGGTGTTCTGTACATCGCAGATACAGCCGGTAGCCAGGGGATCTGGAGAGGGGGGTCGCGCTCGTGGCGACTCTGTGATCGTTGTGAATATCCATTTGGATTCGAACATTTTGTTGTCTTCGCATGATACCGCTCGCAAACAGCTGGTATTTCTAGAGGCTGTCCTCCAATCGGGTGCGGAAACTATTTCTGGGAGTCAAATACCACACAAATTATGACAGATAAAGGCATATTAGTGTAGCGTGGAAAACTGAGGAATATCCCCACGGTAATTGTCTGTTTGGATCCAAATGGAATCATGCGATTGCCTTCTCTTTTGGGGCTGGGTGCTTCATTTAGGAGGAGTTTGCGCTTCTCATCTTGTTGCAGGCGCTGCAGAAGCTGACTGGATATTTGTTCATCAACATCATCCACTGTTTACCGACGGTACTCTTTGTAGAAATATCAAGTCCTTCCAGGACTTGCTATTGCCGCTGTATCTGCGGTATGGCGTGGATGCGGTCTTCGCTGGACATGAACATTTGCTGTCGTATTTCGAGGTAAGTGGCTGTTGAATTGGTGTTGCACTCCTGCCGCAGAGTGAAGACAGCTGATGATCCTCTACGTGGATCGCGTGGAGCCCCCGTTCGATGTATTCGCCAAGAGTGCTAGCAGAAGCAGCATCCACTGTACCGGTATGCTTTTGCCTTTGCCTCTGGGATGCAGCTTGATGGGCCTGAAAGCGTAGGTGGACCTATCGCGCAGGTCATCAGCGGGTCCGGATCCAAGCTACACCGCGAGTTTCCCACTTGTTGCACACCAAGTTTGCTGCACAAGTGCAAAGAAGACGTGGAACTGTGCCGTAGCTCGAATTGTGCATTTCAGCGGACAACAAGTGGCTTTGCGCTCATTAATTTGACTGCAAAGGAGATGAGGTTATTGTACATTGATGCGAATACGGGAGAAGTAATACATCACTCAACCCGCCGCTCGAAGAAGGCCAGCCGAATGCAGCAGACAGCAAAACATGCTAGATTTGCAAGCGTACCGGGAGCCGCAGGACGACCACTAAAACCGAATGGTGGCGCTTTTGCATACCCTCCGATCGGCCGTGAACCGATTCCTCAGGAGCTGACGGGTTCAACATGGCCCACGGAGGACGTTCCGCTGTGGGGGCATGTGATGGTTGTTTTGTTCCTCATTTTGTTTATTGTTTTGGGATTCGTTTGCTGCGGGCGTTTCTTCTGCAACCTCAAGGCGTGGACAGTTCCTCAAGTACGTCGTTATTCCCTGCCCTTCTGGGCACTTCGGAGACACCGGGAAGTTCCTCTTGACCCCCATGAAGCGCCTTCCGTCGTTGGATCTGTGCGGTCTGTATCGGTGGGACGAGAGGTTGAACTGAGCACTAGAGAAACGGGGCTGTCTGTGGGGTCTTTGCCAGTGGTAGAGGCTGCTCGGCTCTGTGAACTACGTAGGCAAAAGGACCAAGAAGAGATGCCTCTTGTCTAGTGCGCACTCCTTTTATATACTTTCGTCGCCTTTCCAGTCCTAGAATGGGATGGATGACTTGAGGTGGACAGGATTGCTTCAAGGCGGCAGCAACGACACCCTGTGATGGCTCCACAGAGTGCTAAAGGTAGTGGTGGTGTCGGCAGCGCTTGCAGCGCAATGCTGCACTACGTGGGGAGATTTCTGCGGGAAGGTGCGCAACGTTCAGCATCCCAGGATAGCAAGAATGGGAAAGAGACGCCCATCTGTCTGCTCCTATCTAGTTCCAACGGTGACAAGTGCGGCAAGACCCAGCGTGGGACCCCTGCATGGAAACAGTAGGAGCATCCCGTTGTTTTTATTTGTTGTACACGCGCGCTTGATCTATTGGGTTTGAGAAGTGCTGCTTCTTCTGAGGGCATCAGCTAACTTCCTCAATCACGCAGGAAAGCAGGACAGGTGGCGCTGGCAGGTATAACTTTGTTGGCATCGGGAATGCGGCGTTGCTGCGTTGAAGCCGACGTAGTGTAGCTCCGCGGAAGGCTCTCAGACAG
Organism: Eimeria maxima; assembly: GCF_000499605.1. Taxonomy (NCBI): domain Eukaryota; phylum Apicomplexa; class Conoidasida; order Eucoccidiorida; family Eimeriidae; genus Eimeria; species Eimeria maxima. Next base: position 4,552 of record NW_013564267.1, on the reverse strand, counting down.
GGAACTGCAGGGAGACCTGGTTTTTTTGTGAAACATCCGAAGTCGTAGTTGCGTCTTCCCCGCCCTACAGGTGACGGCTGGAGGCAGACGAGTTCAACTTCCTTCAGCCTTCGGCTGACGGGATTGAAAAGCCTTTGTCAACGTGTTGTTGCTGGGCAGCCCCATTCCGCCTAGAAATAAAAGGATTCATTTGGAATTTGAAGTACTTGTCGATAAGTCCGGCACTAGGCACCTATAGTGCCTTTACCTCCGGGATAGCACAGGCGCGAAGCCTTGCAGAGTTAGCTGAAGAAACTCTCCAAACGTGAAGAGGCACATTAGTTGCTTTCAGGAAGCCGACCCCATATGTGGACCCAAGTGAATTTAATGTTTCCACCATATCTGCTCCACTAATATGTGTGTTGCTTTTATATATATAGGTATATAAGTTACAGACCGCGAATGAGCAGCATTTAGACTTTGGTGTGGATGTCGTGCTTAAGATCCGTTCCTTCCTTATTCACACCTAAAAGCCCAAGTATTTTAATGCATGGAGGGTAGGTCGTGCGGGTTGAACAACATGGTACATAATGGCAGGGCGGACGTCTCACGGCAGCTGTGTCAGCAAGTCCCTTGTGTGGAATGTGGCGATACGTATCCTGAAGCATTTCGTATTCCATTAACACTTTTCTTTCTCTAGGCTACGACGCAGCGGGGAGCGATGAGTGTATTGACTCATTGACATTTGCATTGACTCATCTGGGGTACACCTTTGCAGCATGCATGCAACATTAGCAAGCTGTGCCAGACCTCCGGGTAAATTGTATTATGCCGAGATGCAAAACAGTCAGAGGGTGGGAACGTCTTCGTCCGTCGTGCCCCATCAATAAAGGAAACTTGCTGCGTAGGCTGCACGTAGTCGAGATAACAAAACAATTACCAAAGGGGGAAAAGGCTACACTTGAATTGACAAAACATGGCGGAAAAGTTTTGTTATCTTCTGTTCAACTCGTAGATATTCTTCATCTTCTCATCGCCGGGGCCCTCATTTGCACGGGGCCGCCAAAACGGGACTGGCGGGACCAAACTCCTCAAGCATTCGGTAGGTAGGCAAGCGAAGAGCATAGAGCATTGAAAGTGTTCTTTAACTGATTTTTGCTGCTTTACAGCCTTCTTAACACTGTGTTTCCTGCTGTCACTGGATTTGGAGGCGAGTGCCCAGCTGATGTTTCTGTATCTGGTTTCCCTGCTATGCGGCGGTCTTTCCGTGTATTGTACAGATGGAATCCCCAAATCTACATAGCTTTTGGAGGTTTTGAGTGTTTTTAATATGGCCTGTCCTCCTTCTGCAGGCTTTTGAGACAAAATCCAGTTGGGAGTTGAGGGATACGTGCCACGGATCACGCGGAGTATTACTGCGTTGCACACTTCTGCATTCACGGTTAACTTGTTCTCAAAGGTAGTGAAATTAAAGGGTTACTATACAACAAGTAGTTTAGGGGTACAACAGGTGTCTCATCTTCTGGTGTATACACACCTAAGTTGTCGGGCTGGGCGGGGTTCCCCGTTGGCGGGGCGAAACTGTGTGCTGAAGGTGCCCAGTTGGTCTAGCTATATTTTATCATGGAGTCAGAAAGCGCATTACCTCCGTTTTTCCCATGGGGAGAGACAGGAGGAGGAGGGGAAACCCTGCGCAAACAGACGGCTGAGCTTGAACGGCTGGGCTGGTCGCAAGCGGATGGGGAGGAGTGGTTCGCCCACACGGCGAGTGGTTGGCTGTGCAATCCGAGTGAAAAGGTCTATTTCCACGCAGAAAGGAACATTTTGCTGCCCGTACAACAGCAGCAAACCGCTGCAGCTGAAATAACTGTGGCCGGCGAACCAGACCCGGCAGACCACGAAGACCAGACAGGAGGTGCCCCCCAAGACGATGGAATGTTTCAAGAGGACCAAATAGAGAAGTCAGAAGAAGAAGCTGAAGGTGATGTGGCTGACGATGAATCCGATTTTATGTTGGATCTGGAGGAGGACCTCGACGCGGCGACAGCGCAGAAGAAGGTGAACAACTCCTGTCATATTCAACATATACACATGTATACCAATTAGTGAAGCTGCCTGATTTCGCTGCTCTGTATTGTACATTACAAATGCCGCCTTTAGGGCTACACTTGTCCTCTGTCCTGTAGGGCTCGACAGAAGGCAAAGACACATGCGAAGACCGATACATCACACGGGCAGGCCTCCCTCTGGGCTTCTTCGCCGGAAGCGCTGAGGGCCTCTGTTATTTCTCGGCTATTTACGACGGACATGCTGGAACGGAGTGGGTTGGAATGGGAGAGGGCCTATCGCCACTGCGACTTCGCTCAAGCGTGCTTTGCAACTCCGGAGTATAGAGCATATGCATCCACTTGCATGTGCATCTGCTTGAGTACCTGCCCGTTCAACATCTGCATAAATTGTCGTGTATACGAGGGTGTGTACGCGGCAAAAGGTGCATGGGTGGTGTGTGTGCACATGCAGTTTACGAAAATATGTTGGTTGGCTTGTGCCTAACCTAGTGGTCTTTGTTGTTTGTAGTTGAGGAACGTTCGGGCAGCAAGGGTTTCTTTGCTTTCCCGTTCGCTGGCTGAAGATCAGGATGTGCTTTTGTGGTCCCAAATGTTCACAGCGGGGTCGAGGGGTACGTGCGGCTTGTATTGCCAGCTGTGCAGATTACGCTGCGGCTCATCTACACAAGAACCTCTTAAGTTCCTACCGCCAGGTCTACAGGACTGTGCAGGTTAGGACGGCTCCAGATATTTAGATAGTCCAGCTGTTTAACCAGCTTACCAGTTAGCTGCCAGGATTTATGTCCCATTATGCCGCTAGTTGGGCGTCGACCGTCTTAAGGCTTCCTGTGGTGTTTGGAGTTTCAGCGTAAGCGCGAGGAAGAAGCGACCGCTCGGCAGCAGTCGCACCAGCGGCGGCGGGACCAGCGGTCCAGCATGCAGTGGCTACAGCAGCTGAACCGAACTTCCGAACCACTGCGGCCGGAGGAGCAGCGGTTATCCGTAGAGCTGGAGGCCCTCGTGCGCAGCTGCTTCAGCGCCTTCTCCATCACCGACAAAAATTACCTAGGCCTCACCTCCAACGCCCTCACCCAAGACGGTGCGGCTTCACCTAAGAGCTACCCAGGCAGCTAGCTGCTAACACCTAGGAAGCTGCCTGGGCGGCGTTGCAGTTAGCCTCTTGCTCCACTGCCAACCGGGAAGTAGTTGTTAATGGTGCGAGTCGTTTGCTCCCTAGCCATCTGCGTCTTTTGCCTCTATGAATGCGGGATATAAATGTTTTCCCTTTTGCAGTTTTTCGTTTCGGTTTCCGTGTTTGCTGGTGTTTCCCGCTTGCCTGCAACTCTTTTCATGTATTGATTGCTGCTAGCCGACGGGATGGCGGCGGCTCCTTTGCGGAGCACATTTCACTTCATTTCACTTCATGGTGCTTTCTCTATGTGTCCCTCTGAAACAGCCGGGTCTACTGCATGCATAGCAATATTCTTCGGCCCAGATGAAGAAGGAGCGCTGAAACTGATTACAGCGCATGCAGGCGACTCGCGCGCTGTGCTCTGTCGGTGCGTCTGTACACCAAGTTGGTACGCTGGTGCTCAGTTCCTTGCTGTAGCGCTTTCCATAGGCACAGGCCGCTTACGGTGGAAGCCACCTTTTGACACAGTCATTGCGAAAACTGTGGCTAAACATGATGAGGGTTGCTCCGGACAGCGTTCATGTGTACAGACACCGCAGATGTGTGCCGAACATGTATCGGTACCATCGAGCTCAGGAACTTTGCTTTTCCTCCTTTTCCCTTGCTGTCAACAGAGATGGAGCCGCGGTCCGATTGACAGAAGATCATAAACCGAATACTCCATGCGAGAAAAAGCGCATCGAGGCCGCAGGGGGGCAGGTAAACACGCTCAACTTTCTAGGCTGAGCAGATGCGTGGGCTAAATGTGCATGCAGGTGCATGTGTTTTGGAAATGTTTTCCTTTTGGGCATCTTGCAGCCTTCTCCAGTATTCGATGGAAATATTTCTGCTTGTTTGGCAAGTACTTGTGCTACGAAAACACAAAAGTCTGGAAGGGCGGTCATAATTGCCGTATTTAGCGGTGTAGACTGCACTGCTTTTGCGTACTTCATTTTCTGCCTGTGGCACCCTCTCTTGCTCTGCTTCTTTCTATTACGTGGCTCTCTCTTTTGTAATGGACTTCCTCAGGTGGCGTCTATACAAGGCATTTGGAGGGTGCTTTCCTTGGATTCCCGCAAAAACCGGACTTTTGGGCTTTCTACAGCTCGGGCTTTAGGGGACATTGCACTTAAAAAGCCGAAACCCTTAGTCATTTCCAATCCCACTGTGCATGTATACACGCTTCACTTCGACAGAGACGCATTCCTCGTAAGGCGTTTAGCTCCTGCTGCGCCCGTTGCTGCAAACACTGCTGCTGCTTTTGCTCCTGTAGGGGCGATCTGCCCGCTGCGTTTTCCATTGGGTGTACACTCGCCAGGAAATACGCTCATATATATATATATATATTATATAT